>NC_142039.1:33572295-33729725 GCF_982192425.1 Myodes glareolus
CCATCATCCCATGCCTAGGACAGTTCTTGGTGAGCTATTCTGTTTACTGGATAGTGAAAGGAGCTGGACACAATGCAATAGAAAATTAATTTACCACTGAGACGGAACATTTGGTTGGAATCTTGGAGGGGAAAGGGGAGTGGGTATGGCATGGTGTGAATGACATTTATGGAAGACTGAGCCGAGCCAGGGAGCGTATAAGCGTCTCCATCTGTTTTCTTTGTTTATTCCTCCCAGCAATCTTTGGATCATCTATTTCAACTGCCCATGTACAAGACACGAGAGAGAAGTTCCAGGTGGTGACATGGAATTCCTTATTTATGCACATGTGTCTTTGTGGTAACATCTTCGCTAGACTCCTTGTCTTCTACGCAACTCATATAATTCCCAGCTTCCCCTGAAATCCTCTCCAGGTATGTCCTCTCCCTTAACCTCCGTAGGGGATAGCTTCCTACTCAGTCTCCAATCCTGTCAGTGAGAGTTGTCTTCTTCAGGCCTCTTTGAAGCAATACTTCTAGCAGACAGATGAGTCAAACTGTCCCACCTAGGTTCTTTGTACTCTCTGGGTTTACGGGAGTCCTCACCATGCATTCACTTTAGGTAAGTTACCTAATGTTTTTGGCTTTGTGTACTCACCTGTGGTGAAAAACCAAGGTTCTCTCAGAGCAACAAAGCCAGTAGTAAATGGACATTATGAGATTTATTAAAATGAATTGGTTTATACAACTTCATGATGTGCCCTTTGGCCAGCAGAGGCTCAGACAGTGAGAGGGCTCCATATAAGGAGTCCTCCGTCCTGTGAAAGTAAACATGCCTGAACTCCAGTTCACTCGGCTACACATTTGCCTCAGCATCACTTAAGTCTGGAGGTTGAACCCACTTGGTGCTTTGCCCAGACTCCTGCTTCTATGTAGCTGGCTAGCCTCCAGAGATAATTTGATGTTCTGCAGTGTGACAATAATAATTTAGTTTCTGTAGTAAAATGGAAAGTAAGAATTAGAGTGGGAGGGAAATGCGCGGTGATGTTCCTGCTGCATGGCAGGAAAATAATTCAGTTTTGACCTTGATCTTTGGGTTTTATTTTATTTCACTCGACAATCCTTTTCTCTCTTGTTACGCAAAGAAAACACACCAAGGAAACAGATGCTGTACATGTTGTGCGAAGGAGAATTGTACTAGAGATTTAAGTGAATCCCATCTTTGTTTGGAATCTTGGAACGAGGGCATGAATAAACCATTGTTAGGGCTAAAACACACACCAATGGTTAACAGAACAGCGCAGAGGAAGGTCAGAATCAGGTACCTGCGGTTCATTTAAGTGCAGTACCCAGGCCTTGGGAAGAGCTATATATAACAAATGCTTTTGGAAGAGAATGTTGAGGACATCACCTACTTTGCCAGCTTCCCTGTGAATTACGGTTACACATTATACACATGGAGGTAGTGCCAAGTGTACCTAGCCCAGTTTTCATCTGGAGAGTTGAAAGTTAATATGGAAGACACTCCTCTGAAGGTCCAGTGACATGGGTCATTGTGTTAACCTGAGGGACCAAATTAAAGTATGATTAGGTTATTTTTCTGAGTAAATCAATGCTTCCCAGAGAAGTACTATCACTGGAGAATGACTGCTCTGGACAGGGCAACGAGCAATGAGAGTCCCCAACAGAGCTGAAGAAAGGAAATTATTGGGAAGGCTAGCATATCAGTAGGGCCAGAAGGAAGCAGAAATAGAGAAGACCAAACCATGAAGACCCAGGAAGGCATGGGAGGCAAAAAGAAATAGGACAAGATTTTCCAATGCCTGAAGCAAAGGGCACAGAGCTTGGGCTTGAGTGCATACTGTAAAGTGGACTCATCAAGACAACCACCACGTGTTGGCCATCAGATTTCTCTTTCGTAGAATCTAGATTTCATTTTTTTCATGGTTTTTCAAGACAGAGCTTCTCTGTGTAGCCCTGGCTGTCTTTGAACTCATTCTGTAGACCAGGTTGGCTTCAAACTCATAGATCTGCCTGAGTCTGTGCCTCCCAGGTATTGGGATTAAAGGCATGCACCACCACCACCCAGCTGATTTCAATTATTTTTGTGTGTATGTATGTATGTGTGTATGAATATGTGTGTAAGTCATGAAACTAGGCATAAGACCAAAGGAGGAAAAACAAGGGGGAGTTAGTAATGAAATACGTGTGACAAGAAAGTAAAAGGATCTACTGGGGAAAGGAGAGGAACCAGCATGGGGGTACCAAGGGAACAGTGAGGAAAGAAGCAAGAGAAGAAGATAAGGAAAAGAAAAATATGAGCAAAAACGCTACAATGAAATCAGTTGTCATATATGCTAATTTTTAAAATTAATATGAAAACAAAAATAAGGAAAAACAAGCTCTAATATAGGTTTTTGAGGTTGACAGATAAACCTTTAAGTCAGAGCTTTTAAAGTGGGAAGATCAACCTTTAATCTGGCGTACACCTCCACTGGCATCCTATAGAAAGAACATGGAAGAAGGAAGTTCTTCCCTCCATCTTTTTCCCTGCTTGCTCTCTTTCTCTCTCACCAGCAAGCTCATTCCTTCTCTGGCATTAAAGCCTACTTCTTTGGGAATCTAGCATATACTGAAGAAAGACCAACTGGGACATCCAACTTCGTGAACTGAGCAACTACTCAGTTCTTGGACCTCCCATTCATAGGCGGCCATTGTCAAATTAGCTAGACTACAGTCTATAAGTCATTTTAATAAATCTCCGTGTGTATATGTATGCATGTATGTATATGCTCTGTATTCTAGGGAACCCTGGCTATATGCATAGCTCCTTGATATTTGGAATTAGCATGCTTAAACATGAAGTGATAAGTATTTTCAATGTTCTTCTTCTGAACCAATGAAAAGTATCATTAATCAATCATGTCTTTTTATTCTAGTTTTCAGTGCAGAGATCCAGTATTAATGCGAGAAAATTATAGTATAAGAAGCCTATTTACTCACCTACAGGTCTCAGGAGGAGGGTTATGGTATGAAGTAGGGACAAAAGGAGAACAATAGCAATTATGCATGTGGGGGCACTTCAAATGTAAAAGACCTCACAATGCCAAGATTGGCAAAGACATGGTATGACTGAAACACTTATTTACTATAGATTAGAGCATTAACCAATTTATCACTGTGAATAATTTGCAGCAAAGCATTATAGACTTATGTCCTGTCCTGGCAATTCTATTTTAGGTACCTGGGCAAAAGAAAGTGAGGCTAGGGAGTTAGCTCAGTGAGAGTGCTAGCCCAGCCTCCATGACACCATGGTTCACATCTAGGACCACAAAAAAGAGGTAATTATTTCACGTGTTTACAAAATAATTTGCAGGGTAGGACTCAAAAGAACTTCATTCACAATGACCAAATGTCCAATTACAGAAGAGATGTATTATGGTGCTTTATATCATGAATATTGTATAATACTCAAACATACTATTTTAGAATGTTTGCCATAAGTATTAGTTAAGTACTTATAAGATTATATTTGTATATCATATATATTCCATATGTAATTAGATATTATAAAAGAACATGGATGAAATGTGTCAGAATATTGCTACAGGATTCAATTTACATAAATGGAAATTTAGGAAACAACATTCTAGGCATGCTAATTTCCCACTGTCTGTTTAATAGTTGTATTAGGATGCAAGAATTCACCTATCTGTCTACCTATTTGTCTAATTTGTTCCAAAAAATCCAAAGTAAAAGAATAACATAGTAAATAACAGTATTTGTTTGAGGATTGGAGAGGTCTACAAGCTCAGAAAAGTCTCCTTGGCTGCTCTGGTTGAGTTTTGCTGCTTGCTCCTATAGCTGATGTACAGGTGTATGTTCCAGGTTTCTCATCTCTTTCCTTAGCAAAGGGTTTCTTTCCTTAGAATTTCCAATATGACTAATTTGGGGCAAGAGGACTGAAGTATAGTGGAAGAATGTATATCAACTCCCCCCCTCCAAAAAAAACAGCCGACCTCAATAGCAAGGGAAGTATGTACCCCACAATCATTCTAGGACAGGGCTGGTTTTCAGTGCATGCTCCTGGAATATCTGGAAGAATATCCTGAGATCACCTCAGGGATTCAGTGAAGAAGAAATAATCTCAAACTAAGAATGATAAGGATTTGAGGACTTGAGTTTCCATTAATCTCTTTCTTAAAATAATAATAATAATAATACTCAATGTTTTTGTTTATTTTGTTTTTGTTGTTAATCTCCCCCATCCCTAGGGATAGTAAACAGAAATTAACATAAATAAAAAGAAGGTCTTGAAATAACAGGAAAGTGAGTTCACGGGTTCTGCACAGAAAACACCACAGGACATGAAGTAGCAGGGAAAACCCACCCGAAACTGAAGTACAGACACTTGCTGACCATTTCTTTCTCTGTCTGGATTTGCTTTATGTAACTATTATTCTGTCCCCAAAGCTGCGTGCCTGCACTCAGATCTGTCACTCAGCATGACCACACTGACATGGGTGACAGTGTGGCCACTTCCATTCTATGTGTGGCTCTTCATCATATGTAAATAGCTTACTCTCATCCATGGTAGATCTACTTAGTCATGACCATGAAACGGTCTTAAGCTTTCAAGATCTGCCTTTTGGGGATATTTTCAGGGACTTTTGAAATGAAGTGTTAAGTTGAACAAGGAATGAAACTTCATAAACCCTATACAATACTATAAAAGTAAACATGCATTCCAAAAGTCTTCCCTTTTGAATTTGATCTGTAGAACCCATGTAAAAATAGTTGAGCCTGTTGCTCCTTGTCTGGGGAGGAATGTAAAACATTTAACTTTTGGGACTTGCTAGCCAGTTTGGCCATGCTGAGTTCCAAGTTAGTAAAAGAGAGACACTGCTTCAAAACCAAGGCAGTTGTCACCTGGGGAAAGATATTTGAAATTTCCTCTGGACTCACATGTGTGTGCACTCATGTGCATATACACCTGCATACACATATACACACAGGCAAAGACTTGAATATAAACATATACATGCATGAGATATATACAAGAAACAGAAATGTCTGTGTTAAAAATGTATAAACACATACATTATACATAAAATGTATAAATACATACATACTTATGTGTTTAAGTATGTGAGATAAGCTGATAAAGGGGGTCAAACTGCATAATTCCTTTTATATGACATTCTATTATGTCACAGAGACAGTAAAGAGATAAATAGTTTGAGGAATGTGGGTAACAGAAACCATTAAATATGCTCTAAGAACTTAAAAAAGCAAAGAATTTCTTAGGGTGGTGAAACTGATGTTCATAGAAATGATGGATACATGCTATGAAGGTGAATCTTAAGTATCAACTTGAGTAGATTTAGAATCACCATGGAAACTCTGGGTGTCTATGATGATATTTCCAGGAAGCTTAATGAGGGATGAAGACTCACCCTGGATTAAGGTAGAATCATCTATGGACTGGGTACTGGATTGAATCCAAAGCAGACAGCAAACTGAGCAACAGTTTTTAGCTCGCTGCTTCTTGACTGCAGATACAATGTGACCTGATGGTCCTGCCTCCTCACTTCCCTACCTATGAGCCAAAATCCTTGAAGGCGCTGTGGTCAAGCATTTTGTCAGTGCAGTGAGAAATATTAACTAGTGCAGAAAATCGGTACTAAGAAGTAGTGTTGCTGATGATGTGGCAAGCAATCAACCATGTGTTTTATACATGTTTGGAACTGGCTAGCAGGAAGAACGCAGAAGCGTTTGGAACTGTGGACTAGAAAAGCTCTTAACATGCTGTCAGCAGAGCTTAATGGGCCATTCTGTTGGGCGTTTATAAAACCAGAATGACAAAGGAAATGTCAACCCTGGAGGCCAGGCTCCTGAGGCTTCAGGGAAGAATCAGAACTCCACAGGGAAACTCGCTGGACTCTATGGTGTTTGTATTTATAGTCTGGATAAAGAAAAAGACAGACTTCACTCTGCCCGAGGACCTGAACAGAATGGCACACAGGAGTGATGTATTAATTTGTTTGGTGGATGAAATTCTAACACAGGATAGAATCCAGGCCATGGCATGGATGCTGTTCACTCTCATTCAGTTCTACCACAAGACAGAAAGATATGAAAAAAATATGTCATTGATAAGTAATGAGGTACTGGAGAGTTCAAAAATGATGCAGTTGTAATTGTTAGAGAGATTAGTGCCATTAAGGAAAAACTTCACAATCTTCACTAGTACAACAACAAGGATACCTGGAGAGCAAGATTCCACCCATGGAAGGCCTTTGAAATCACAAATCCATTTGAAAAGAGCAGTGATCTGAAAATTCACTCAAGGGGTTCCCTGCTCAAAAACAACTTCAAGGTAAATGTTCTCCCAGATTGGTTTCAATGACCACTGCAACTATGGCCCATGGTGGTCAGACTACATCTCAAGCTGACAGAAGAATCTTGTAAGGTTGCCAATGTGGCATTAGCTTCAGAGGCTTGGAAGACACAGGAGTGGAGGACAGTCATAGAATCTTGCACCAATGTTTCATATAGCCATTGATGCCAGGCAATTTTACAGAATCAAATTTCCTGTGTAGAAGACCACGAGGACCATTGCATAAAGCTGTGAAGGTGAAATCTACATTGAAACAGAGATCCCCAGCATATTCAGGACATTTGGACCATGTGATAGCTAGTAAGGAACTTTGTAGTCATGGAAAAGAGTCATCCCCCCCCCAAAAAAAGACTGTTGTAAGCATATTTTTCTTTCTACAAAGGCATGATATGTCGCTAAATGGAGTATCGGCCAAATAAGTACAAGGCATTGAGTTCAATTCCCAGTGAAATTACCTGGCGCAAGTGAGAAGGTCACATGGAACACGCAACAAACCCGCTTAGGAGTTTATTAGAGGGGGCGTACACAGGCTTAGGAAGTCAGTGTGCAGAGAGAGAGAGAGGAAGATGGCACATCAAGCTTTTAAAAGCTTCCTAGTGCATGCACACAGGAGGTTGTCATGGCTATGTCATACACAGATGATGGGCTCATGCATGCAAGGGCTTAGCTAAGTCATACGTGGATGATGTAATCCACGCATGTGCGCAAGGGCTTAGCTGGGTCATACATGGATCACACGGGGTCCTTTAACATCCCCGGGGACCATTAGACACTTCTGCCTGAGGGCTTGTTTGCACCTGCATGACCCCTAGAACCTGGAAGTATCGGCCTTATGTGGCTGAAATCATTACTCCCAGTACCATAAGGAAACACGATTTTTGTGTAAAATAATATCAAATAATTTATGTAATTGCTCCCTTCCTCAAGAAGATGGGGAATGTGGTCATCACATCCCAATACTCCCTAAAGAAGTTCCACATTGTCCCTGTTAAATGATGTGACAAGAATAGTTCTGTCCCAATCATCTTCCTTTTCAAACCTGTAACTCGGTCTAACTATCAAGATTGCACCAAAGACACATCTAACCTCTCTACGTAGACAGATCAAGTACATCCTTCTCCAAGATGAATTCACCTCATCTTCTCCTCCAAACAACCTCCCCCACTCCCCTAGATCCATCCGATACCCAACACTCAGTACCCTACTCTAATTTGACCATAGTTGCTTGCACCACTACCAAATAGAAGGCTTCCAAGGACTCCTTGCGCCTATTCCAAACATACAGGCCCCTCCTACACCACATTCAGCCTTTCAAGACAGCCAAAATCCACACAGCTTCCTTCAGGGTCTATCTGAGTGAGTCTGCCTGATCTTTCCTTCCTCGCTCCTGCCTTGAGTCCCAGATCTACTGCCAAACTCCATGCTTGAACCAACTAATGCACATCTTGCACACCAGCCCTATGTCCTCTGTCCATTTAACCTCCATCCAACCCCTAGGCTTGCATGATCCCACATATTCTCCTCTGCCACGACTTGCTCTGTCCATATCAGACAGAGACAAAGAAGTAGACTTAAAAGAAATCCCACACTAGCTCAGAAATGAAAAATAGATGGTTATTTATTTAGGGGTTAGACTCACAAATCAGAATCCTCTGCTTGAACGGTCATCAGAAACTGAATCCCATAGCCAGAACAGAGGGGCCTGAAAAGAGCCCGGATGCATGTTCTACACTGGCTTTAAGACTTCCTACAGCACACAGAAATAGCAAAAAGTCCACATATTCAGATATCATTGCAAAAATACAAACAATATGAAATATCAAAGCAGTATCTCCATTTAAAAACTCACCCTTCTAGTAGAGATATTTTACAATGATAATTACTTAAGATGAGCCTCAGGCCACAGAATTTAAAAGAAAAGTAATAAACTTCTTCAAAGAACTCAAGGAGTCTAAAGAAGACACAAAGAAAATAACTCAATGAAATGAAGGGGACAGCTTAATTAGAATAATTATAAGATAATAAGGATAACTATAATAAATAATAAGCGGCTAAGGAGAATAATGATACCCAAGAAAACACAAATATAAGGTTCATGAAAATGACAAGGACAGTCCAGAACTTGAGAACAGAATTCAGGAAGGAGATAGAAACAGTGAAGAAGACTCAAGCTGAAATGAAATGGGATTGAAAATCTCAGTACTCCAACTAGAAAACTCCAAGGAAAAAGCCTTACCAGTAGTAAGAATAAAGTAGAAGACAGAGGGGCTGGAGAGATGGCTCAGAGGTTAAGAGCACTGATTGTCCTTCCAGAGGTCCTGAGTTCTATTCCCAGCAACCACATGGTGGCTCACAACCATCTGTAATGAGATCTGATGCCCTCAACTGGACTGCAGGCATACATGCAGGCAGAATACTGTATACATAATAAATAAATAAATCTTTAAAAAAAAAAAACAAGATACAACTTTAAAAAAGTAGAAGATAGACTATCAAAACTTGAAGAAGAAAATTAAAACACAGGAAAGGAACATAAAAGAAATATGGAACATCATGAAATGATCAAATATAAATATTATAGGAATAAATGAGGGAGTAGAATTCCAGGGCAATGGCATAGACCAGATCTTCAACAAAATCATAGAAGAAAACTCCCCCAAATTAAAGAAAGAAATGCCCATAGAGGCATAAGAAGCACTCAAAGCACCAAATAGACAAGACTAGAAAATAAACTTTCTAAGGCATACCATGGCAAAAACACTAAGTATAAACAACAAGAAAATGTATTGGCAGCTGCAAGAGAAAAATACAAATCACAGAAAGAATAACAGCTGATTGTGCAATGAAAACTTTGAAATCCATAAATGCCTGGTACAGTGTATTCCAAAAAGAGTCGCTTTCCTGATATCTACCAAAGCAGACTTCAACCTAAAACTACTTAGAAAAAATTAAAGAAGATACTTCATTCAAACAAAGAAAACAGATGACCAAAAAGGTATTACTATCATAAACATAAATGCAGCAAGCTCTCTTGCACCCAACTTCATAAAAACATACTACTTGAATTAAAGACACAGATTTGGCCAGTCATGCATACCTTTAAATAAAGCACTCAAGAAGCAGAGGCAGGCAGATTTTAGTGAGTTCGAAGCCAGCCTGGTTTACTTAGTAATTCCAACATAGCCAGGGATATGTAGAAAGATCCTCTCTCAGAAAACACACACACAAATGCACACACACACAAACAAATATATACATATGTACACAGATTAACATCAACCCATAAATACTAGGTGACTTTAATTCCCTACTTTCTCCAGTAGACAGATAATCTGGGCAGGAAATAAACATCAGAATTAAATGGCATCCTACGACAAATAGACTCAACAGGTATCTATAGGATATTCCACTCAAACAGCAAGGTATATACATTCTATTCATCAGCAAGTGAACTGATGCCTTCTAGGAAAGAAAAGAGTGTCTAATTAGGGGAAGGGCGGAAGATAAATACAGAAGGATGGACAACAGTAAAGTAACAGTAAGGATGTCTAAACAGGAATAAGGAATCGTACTATTAACTATTTACCTAATATATATATATATATATATATATATATATATATATATATATATATATACATGTCTGTGTAGATAAATGTACTTATACTGTTTAAATGAAATTTTATTATCTGAGTTAGCAATGCTCCTTCCAAGAGCCAAAGATCACACAACAAAAACTCCAAGGTATGAAGGTATAAGAAGCCCTTTCTTTTGAGTCATTAGTCAGAGTTATCCAAGAGACTTTCAAAATACTACATTCTTTTGATATTTCCCTTGGGTACTGTCTGTGCTCTAGAGATGGAAGGTAAGTACCTAATTACTGAAGGCACAATGCTCTTTAGACACAGGACCTAGGGGTCCCTGAACTGGAACTTACCTGAAAGTCCTATGTCTGAGGATTACTTTTCATTGTTCCAGACGATACTACTCAAGCATCCAAAGGAGTGAAGCAATCAACAGTCTGACCTATCTATGACACCTACAAATTACAACAAAGTCTAGCATGGCAAAATAACCCGAAGGCTGCAATAATGACATACATATCTTAGTGATAACCAACCGCTCATTAATTGTATAGAAGACCTGTTCAGCAAGAAGGAAATTATGCTTCATAATGGAAACCAAGCCAACTATCCAGTCCAAGTGAAACCATGGATCTTAGAAGAGAACCCACAATTTCTACTTTATTAAACCAGCATAAATCCTAACAACATTGCAAATATTCATCCTTATACCCACATATAAATATAGTTCTCAAGAAAACTTCTCTTTGCAAGTCGACCAAGATCATTACAGAAAACTACAAGTGACCAGAAGGGAAGTTTGTGACGCTCAGTCCCAACTGATACATATCTAGCACAACTCCTGTACCTAAGGCTCAAGGATCAGTGCGTGCAGAGGGTTGGGAGGGGAGGGCGGGGATTACAAAGTCCAGACAGTTTGTGTCTCCTAGAAATGTCAGAGAAGCTACCACACAGAATCTTATGCACATGGCTGCTTAAAATAACCTGAACAAATATAACACCAGTAGACACTATCATGGAACGAGGAAGGCTCAGGACGCCTCAACACTAGACTACATATATGGGAAAAAATCAAATTCTCAAGTGAGAAAAAATATATAAATAGTTAATAAAGGTACTGGACATTCCTGAAAACTGTCAAGGTCATGATAAGTAAGAAAAATTCAGAAAACCATCATAGCCAAAAGTTGCCTGCACAGAAGCAATTGCTAAATGCATTGTGATATCCTGGGACACAAGAAGATAATAGAAACTGAGGACATAGAACTGGAGAGGTGGAGCAGAAGCTAAGAGAATACACTGCTTTTGCAGAGAACCTGATCCAGTTTCCCAGCTCTCTGTCAACTGTCTCACAACCACCTATAACACCAGCTCCAGGGCGCTGATGTCTCTGGACTCTATAAACACACATACTCATATGTACACACACACACAAACACACACACACACACACACAAAATAAGATAAATAAATGAAACTGTTTAAAAACAAACACAATAAGAATTTGGACTGGAGAAAAGGCAGAGCAGGCCCTGAGTTCAGTCCCCAGCACATACACACATATATGCATGTTTTTCACAATATAACACACGTCTAATGCCAAGCACTCCAGGGAAAAAATACGGAACCGGAACCGAGTGGAAAGTATCTTAGAAACCAAACTACACGAGGCTAGATACAGACTCCAAGTGTATTCAGGATAACAAAAAGCATATATTTTGCACTGGAGCCAGTGAAATGCACAGATTGAGCCAGAAGCTCGTGAAATGGACAGTTGGAAGGTTTTCATAAGCAAAAGCATATAGTGCAAAGATGATTTCACAGTTAGAATTATAGGAAAAATTGAATATCACAAAAGCCCACAGGTTGGCCCAAAAGAGAAAGTTTACAGCTCTGAGTGAGAAATAATAAGACATCTAAACACAAAACTTCAAATCAAAATGTTTAAATATTATAAAGAAAGAACATTCATAAAACCAGAACAACTCATATGAAGTAAAATCCAGTTGAATATATTTTAGGTAAAATTCTGAATATGAAAACACAGTTACTGAGGGGAAAAAATTCACACTTACCTTAGTCAATAGTTCTTAATGCTATGTACATTATAGTCACCAAGACTGTCATGTGCATGCCCTGACCCAGACTATTAGTATGCATGTGTGGGAGAATTTAGAAACACAGAGGATTCAATGAGAAAAATCCAACATATACTTAATAATCATGGACAATAGGACTGAAGAAAATAAACAGAAAATAGACAAGTCTCTTCTATACATGAGGAAATTGTGAACATTTTATTGAATGTTGAGCATTCAGACCTGGGCACATCACAGAGAAATATAAAAACAAGGGAGTAAAATTAGGTGTCATGGGACAGAAGTCTCTAGAACTGATTCATTACGGTTAGTTCCCTGTAGTATCGGTCTGAGCATCTGTACAATCATGCTCCACCCAATATGTGATTGCTTAACGGATACAGTTTGTCAGCCAAATACTGTCCTGGAAACTGATTGCCAGGAAGACAAAAAAGACACAATGAAGAACTCTGGAGGAGAAAAGACGGGTCTGTGCACAACTGCGGTGTGTTGCCTGTGGCGATGCTTCAACCTTCCCTGTGTCTGCTGACTTTACAGCTCTTTTCAGTTCACTCCTGGTGCCTTAAGAAACAGACCAACCTTGCAACCGTTTTGACCTATAGCATTGAGTAGACTTGACTGAGCCTATGCTTCAAGTGGCTCTGAGTGTTTCCTTGCTACTTCTTCCATTCCCTGAAACAGGCTCAGACAAGCCTACTAAAAAGACGAGAAACCTGTAAGCCACCCCAGCAACAGCCAGCCGTGAAAGTGACCGCAGCCAAGACTACCAGAGCCCGCCACACAAGACACGAATTTGTCAGAGGTTTTTGCAATAATCACACAGATACCCCAGATACATTAACTCCCACAACCCAGTGTGACAGAGGCACAAATCAACCAGTAGGAAGGCAACCTGGATACTTACGCACACTCACCCTACCCTAAGACTTGGTTTCCTTGGGTTCACAGAATTCCAGCTTGTTCTGCCTGGTAAAGGAGCTGGTGATAAAAGTTGTGCAAGGTGGTGACAGATGGAATATTTTGCCTTAAGCAGCTATCGGATTACAACTATAAACAGTAAATACTGTGAGCCCTGTCTCAAACCACAGCCCAAGGGAGCATCAGTGTTCGGAGACCTCACTTTTGTGATCTTTAAGTAAAGGTTGGATGTACGGCTGTGAGGATCTTTTCGAATGGTACTTCAGGACAGTGTTGTCTCACGGGAAGTGTTACCAGCCCCGTGTTCCCAGAGTTTGCCTGTGTGGAGAAGAAGAATGAGTTCGTAGGGGCTAGCAAAATCCCAAGTGTTTGAAAATATCCCAGTAAATCCTTGACTCTTGGGTCTATTAACAAATGTTTTTCCAAAGCTTGAATCCACCTCATGGGGCGGCATGCAATGTCACTTCTCCTGGCCGCAGGTGTGCGAACCCCGTCCACATTCCGCGGGAGGGATAGTTAACACTTGGTCCCCCGTGGGAAGGAGCATTGGAGGAACATGTTAAGCCCTTGAGAGATCAGGGAACTTAAAGACCGGAGAAAAAGAAGTCTCAGGCTACTGCTTTTGGAGACTGTTTCACGGACTGAACTAGAATCCAGTTTTGCTTTTTGTAGGCAAAACAAAACCTGAACAGAGAGGACGCTGGTTTTCAGCTACACCGCCCCATCCTTACGGCACTTTGGGGCTGGTGGATGCTAGGCATGATGACCTTGCCGGCACCTGCAGCCACACACCAGCACCCTAGACCTTCCTTCCTCAGGATTAGCCTAGAGCCCAACACTGTAGAGTCTGGTGCAGGCAGATGCTCCACTCAGGAGAGAAACTGGCCACCTGTCTTTCAAGATCCACAGATCTCAGTACCTGTACTGAACCTGCCAACAGAAGAGGCTCACTTAGAGTTCTGTCCTCAGAGTCCCACTGCCATGTGTACATTTAAAGGTTTCGATCTTTTTTTTTAATCCAGTAGGCATTGAAATCAGATGGTTCTGGGCTAGCAATTCTTGAATTGAAATGTCCATTTTTTTTTTCACTTAGACGAAACGATACTTTTGAACCAGGTCTTGAACTGGCCTTGAACTAGGCATGTGACCTGGGATGAATTTAGACTCCAGGTCCTGTCTCTGACTCCCTTCTATTTTGTAGGAATCTGCAGATTTCACTGTATATGCCTAAACGGCACCAAACTCACCAGAGGCCATGCAAACTCAAACTTCTCTTTAAAGAAATGAAACCCAACATCCTATTTAGGAGACAAAAGTTGTGTCTGGCAGTAAATTTGACTATACTCATGGCTGTTTACTAGTTCCTGCCTCAGTTTTCTCATCTATTAAATGGGACTATTTAATTAATTCATGTCTAATGGTCTTTTGTTTTAAGAGCATAGCCTCTATTAAGTGTTTAAAACCTGTTCTTGGCACATAGTGAACACTGAATCTCAGTTTATAATTAGTATAATTATTTTTCTGTAAATACTGCTACTACTATTAAATCTTTTCTTTTGAGTCAGCCCTTAATTGATGAGCAGCAGGAAGTCTGCTCACAGGCAGCTCGAAGCCTGTTCCTAGGAGGCAAAGGCTCTCCAGGTTCAGTTTTTTTCTGCTAAATACAGAAACTGACAAAGAAAAGTCACAATTTTAAGTGACGATGTTAGTTAATAGATAGGAGGGCCTATTTCAACCTTGCGTGTGTGTATGTGTCTGTGTGTGTGTGTGTGTGTGTGTGTATGTGTGTGCATGTTTGTGTTTGTTACCAGGTCTCTCCTAGCCGAGGCTAGTGTTAAATTCATATGTTGTTAAAGATGATCCTCCTGCCTGAGCCTCCTAAATCTGAATATGGGAGAGCATGCATTGGGAGGGCAGGCATTGGGAGAGCAGGCATTGGGAGGGCAGGCATTGGAAGGACAGGCATTGAGGGGGCAGGCATTGGGAGAGCAGGCATCAGGAGGACAGGCATTGGGGGGGGGCAGGCATTGGGAGTGCAGGCATTGGGAGAGCAGGTATTGGGAGTGCAGGCATTGGGAGAGCAGGTATTGGGAGTGCAGGCATGCACCACAATTCCAGAGTCTTTTAATATCAATTGAAGCAAGAGCATTAAGAAAGAGCGAGATGAGGGGCAAATTTTTTGTTCATTATCATACAGCTGCATTAAAGAGAAACAGTAGAAAGCATGCACAGATATTCACAATTTTGTTTTTTTTTCTTACGAATGATTCAGTGCATATATTTATAGCCCTGTATGGGATAGCCTTGTGAAAACAGTTGTAGAAGAGTAATTAACAATGCAAGAATACGATAATATTTTAGCACATGGAAAAATACATAAAAATTTTAAATGTTGCTGGAAAGATGGCTCAGCAGTTAAGAGCACTGGCTGCTCTATAGGAGGACCTGAGTTCAATTCCCAGCAACCACATGGTGGCCCATAACCATCTATAATGGGATCTGATGCCTTCTTCTGGTATGTAGGCATACATGCAGATAGAGCACTCCTATACATAAAATAAATTAATAGGTTAAAAACATTAAATGCACACATCCTGAGGTTTACTAGTTTGAAATATGCTCAGACCAGATGATGTAAAAGATACCCCCTTAAGTTCTTCATTACCATATTGAAGACTGAGAAACCTAAATTTCAATTTTAACTCTTGAATTCTAATATTCTCCACTTTTGTTTGAGCATTTTTTTACCAATAGCCACATGGAAATCCTTTCAACAATCTTTCACACTTTCGGGATATGCCACAGCAGAAGCATTTTTAATTAAAATCATGTGAACAAGAAGGAAAGCTAAATATATTAGCCACGTGTATAAATTATACAACTATGTAAATGTTCTATTAAAGGGTACTGGGAAAAGTACTGATTACTACAGTTAGGACTGTTCCCCCAGGGCCCATGCTGTGCGAACATATTGGCACCTTTAAGAGACAGGGCCTAACAGAAGGAAACTGAGCCCTTGGGGATGCACCTCAGAAGCTCATATTGACCTGTCCTATAATCCCTCTCTTGTCCCTGACCCCTGGGAGTAAACAAAGTCCTCCTCTGCCATAGGTGCCCAACAGGGCGCATTATCCTATATCATTTGGTATGTGTGCATGTCTGTGAGGTGTTTTCTTACTAGTTGGTTGGCGTAGATGGCTCATCCTCCTGTAGACAGTTTTATATTCATGAATTTGTCTCAGTAGAGAAGGGTTCTCGACCCTCCTAATGCTACGAAACTTTAATGTGGTTCTTCATGTTGTGGTGACTCTCCCAACCACAGAATTATTTTGTTGCCACTTCATAACTGTAATTTCACTACTGTAATGAATCATAATGTAAATATCTAATATGCAGGAGATCTGATATGCGACCCCTGTGAAAGGGGTCCCAAAGGGGTTGTGACCCACCAGTTGAGAACCCCTGCATGAGAGATTGGTTTGCTATCGATTTTAAGTGGTGCATTGTGGTCAGATAGACTAAGTGGAGTCATTTTCATCTTTTTGAATCTGTAAAGATTTGTTTTGTAGCCTAGGATGGGCTCCATTTTAGAGAAGTGTCTGCATGCTGCTGAATAGAATGTGCATTCTTCGGTGTTTGAGTGGAATATTCTGTAGATAACTGTTAAGGCCCTCTGGTGTATAGTGTCATCATACTCTGATGTTTCTGTTATTTTGTGTGTGTGCAGATGACCATTGTACTGGAGAAAGTGGGGTACTGAAATCACCTACAATTAATGGGTTAATGTTGATCTGTGTCTTTAAATCCAGTAGTGCATTACTTTTTATGAAATTGGGTGCAGTAGTTTGGTGCTTACATTTAGGATAGTAATGTCCTCTTGGTTAAGTGTTTTCTTGATTAGAATGACATGCCCCTCTTTATCTCTTCTGATTAGTTCTAGGTTGACGCCTATTCTGTCAGCCATTAGGACTGTGATGCATGCTTGCTTTCTGGTCCCATCTGACTGAAGTACATTAGCCCCCCCTTTCACTCTAAGACATGGATCTTGTATCGTGTAGACAACAGATAGTTTGATTTTGTTTCTTCATCCCATTCAGTCATACTATGCCTTTTGACTTGGGAATTAAACCAATTAACATTTAAAGCTATTATGGAAATGTCTGTGTTAATATTGACCCCTGGGTAGCTGATTTTTAGTGCTATTATTTGTATCCTCAATGGTACTTTGTGTTTTAGTCAGTATAACTTCATATTTCTTTCCTGTCTCTTGACTATGTTTATTCCTCTCTTCAGCCTGAAGTATTGAAAGATCCCCAGAGGGTGTCTCTAACACTTGGAGACCCTCGCCCAAGAACCAAGTCCGAGCCACTGGATGCAAGAGCAAGAGGCAATTTTTATTGTTCACACAGGGCCTGTGGGTGCTGCAGTCACGTGGAGGACTGAGCGCCCAGGCTGGGTTTTGGGGCAGATTATATGGGGTTGGGGTAGGCAGAAGCAGGCGTACAGCGCAGATGCATAGTTACAGGGGTCTCATTGGTCAATTTTAATGAGGTCATGAGGTCATGCCTGAGACAGGTGTTGGCTCTCCGCTGGGTGCCTGGCAGCTTGGGGACTTTCCGTTCCTCCCCCTTAATCTTTCTCATGCGGGTGGCATAACTCCTGGTGTCTAACCGCAGGCATCCTGTTTATACAGACTTGACAATATCATCTGTGACCTTATTATGAGCTCCAAGACCTTATTATGAGCCCCTAGTTCTTGGTTCAAGCCTTGCTATAAAATGGCATTGCAGTAGCTAAGCCAGGCGGGGGTCTTTCAGTATTGCTTCCTGTCTCTCTTTAGATTTATTTTGTTTTGTTTATTTTTTCAGGTTGTTTACATGAAGGAAAGTTTCTATTTCTCCTTCAAGTATCACAGATAGTTTTATTGGGTATATTAGTCTAGCCTGGCCCCCACAGTCCTTTGGGACTTAGAATGCATTGCTCTAGATTCTTCTTGGCTTTTAAATTTTCCACAGAAAATTCATCTGTTATCCTGATGGGCTTTTCTTTGATATATGACTTGAATTTTTCCTCTTTCAGCTTTCAAGCACCTTCTTTGTTGTGCATACTTAATGATTTAACTATGATAGTTATGATTAGTGGTTAACTATGATTAGTGATTTCTTTTCTGGTCTTTTCTGCCTAATGTTCTGTGTGCTTCTTGTACATCTATGGGTGTGTCTTCCCAAAATTAGGGCAAGTTTTCTTTTACAATCTTGTTGAAGATATAGTCTATACCATTAACATGGGATTCTTTTCCCTCATTTGCACCTATAATTCAATGGTTTGGTCTATTTGAGGTGTCCCCCATTTTCTGTATGCTTCTTGCCTGGATCTTCTATTCTATTCCACTGACACACACGCCTATTTCTGTTACAATACCATGCTAGTTATGTTGCTATGGCTCTGTGATTTACCTTGAGATAAAATATGCTGATACTTTAAACTTTACAGTTTTTTTCCCCTGAGGATTGCTTTGGTTACCCAGGATCTTCTGTACTTACAGATGAGTTTCAAGATTCTATTTTAAATGTAAAGAATAGCATTGGGATTTTGATACAGATTGTTTTGGTACTGTAGCTATTTAAACAATAATAATTTTTCAAAATTATGACCTATGGTTAAACACAATTGTCAACCAGATGAGATACAGAATCAGTTTGGAGAAAGACTCTTGAGCATGTCTAATTTTATAGATAAAATTAATTGAGAAATAATCATTCTATACTTACTTTCATTACAGCTTCTATCATGAAGCAGTGTTGGATTTTGTCAAAAAGACTTTTCTGGAGGGTGGAGAGATGTCTCAGCAGTTAAAAGTACTAGTTGGTCTTCCATATGACACAGAGTCAATTCCTAGAAGCCACACAGTTGCTAACAATCATTTGTCTTTAGATCCAGGAGATCTGACACCCATTCTGGCTGTTGAGGTCACCAGACACTCACATGCTGCATAGACACACATGCAGGTAAAACCTTATACGCATAAAGTAATAATAGAAATATTTTCTGCATATATTGAGGTAATTATGCAATTTCTGTATTTTAATCCACTTTGTGATAAATTACTGTTATTTATTTGATGTGTTGGATCTGCATCTGTAGGAATAAAGCCAACTTCTTTACAGCGAATGTAATCTTTTCTGTGTCCCTGAATTCGATTTGCACACATTTCACCAAGAATTGTTGCATCTTTGTTCATCAGCCAAACTACACCCCTCCTCCTTTAACCTCTCTTTTTCAGGTATCTACCACAGTGATGAAAAGGTGACACACTTAGATGTTGTGACTATTGCTGCAATAAATATGAGTGTGCAGTGATCTCTTTGGGAGGTTGATTTCCTCTCCTTTGGATACAGAGTCAATTGTTCTTACACATGGTAGTAATCCAATGCATGAAATTCCTGCTTGAGATGAAGCCACACTTCTTATTCAGGAATGCTTTCTAAATCACAAATCCAGTGATTTCTTTGTCACATTTCTAAACCATAGAGTTTGGTAGGAGCAGAAACAGGATCTAAAGTCTAGATTTTAGAACATCTATCTGACCATCCAGGGTCAATGTTGGTTGGTTAGCTTCCATAGAGGGCAGGCTGTTTAATTCCAAAAGTCTCTGAGTTAGGCACAGCCTTATAAAAACTAAACTGAAATTTTCCAGCGGCTTCACATTCAGAAACTCATTCAAAAATAATCCGTCATGCAGGATTCACCTAGTAGACTATATCAACAAAAGACAATACAAATATAAATGTCACATTCCTTATATTCATTTTTTCTCAACTAACATATCTTTATTTCTGTTTAAATTATTAACTAAATTTACTCATTTACTTTTACAATCCAACCATAATTTCCCCTCTCTCCTCTCCTCTCTTCTCGTCTCCTCTCGTCTCCTCTCCTCTCGTCTCCTCTCGTCTCCTCTCCTCTCCTCTCCTCTCCTCTCCTCTTCTCTCATTACCTCCGCTTTCTACCCCATCTTCCTCCAATCCACTCCTCCTCTGTTTCTGTACAGAAAGGGGCTCCCATGGGTGTCAAGAAAGCAAGGTATATCAAGTCGAGGTAGGACTAAGCTCCTCCCCTTGCATTAAGACTGGGTGAGGCAACCAAGTATGAAGAATGGGTTTCTGGAAACCAGCCAAAGTGTTAGGGATAGGCCCTGCTTCTACCACTAGAAGTCCCAAAAGTAGATCAAACTACACAACTGTCACATATATGCAGAGGGCCTAGATCAGTTCCATGCAGATTTCCTAGCTGGCAGTCAAGAGTCTGTGAGCTCCTATGAGCCCAAGTTAGTTGTTTCTGTAGGTTGTAAAGAACTTGAGCCCCCTGGCTCATACAATCCTTTCTCTCTCTCTTCAACAGGGGTCCTTGAGCTGTGGCTCTCTGCATCTGTTTCCATCAGTTGCTGGATGAAAGCTCTTTGATGACATTTGGGGTAGTTACCAATCTGACTACAGGAGATGGCGAGTTCAGGTTACCTACTCACTATTGCTAGGAGTCTTAGCTGGGGTCATCCTTGCCGACTCATGGGAGTTTCCCTTGCATTAGGTTTCTACCTGACCCCAAAATGTACCCCTCATCAAGACATTTTCATTACTCTCCTCCTCCACCCACCCCTCCAGCCCAATTCCTCATGTTCCCATCCCTGCTGGCCCCCAATCTACTCAGAAGATCTATTTCCCCTTCCAAGGAAATCCATGTGACTCCTTCCCCCTTTGGGCCCTCCTGGTTACCTAGCCTCTCTGGGGCTGTAGATTGTAGCATGGTTATACTTATAGTCAATATCCACTTATGAGTGAGTACATAACCATGTTTGTCTTTCTTAGTCTGGGTTGCCTCACTCAGGATGATTTTTTTCTAGTTGCCTTCAAGTCTTCTGATGTCATTGTTTTTAACATCCGAGTAATACCCTATTTTATAAATGTGCCATACTTTCTTTACCCATTCTTGGTTGAGGGACATCTAGGTTGTTTCCAGGGTCTGGCTATTGAGAATAATGCTGCTATGAACATTGTTGAGCAAGTGTCCTTGTGGAATGATTGTGCATCCCATTTTTAAATTGGATTATTTGGTATTTTGATGTCTAGTCTTTGAGTTCTTTATATATTTTGGAGATAGTCCTCTGTCAGATGGGAAGTTGGTGAAGATCTTTTCCCATTATTTAGGCTGATGTTTTGTCTTATTGACAGTGTCCCTTAGCTTACAAAAGATTTTCGGTTTCATGAGGTCCCATTTTTTAATTGTCGATCTCAATGTCTGTGCTATTGGTACTCTATTCAGAAAGTTGTCTCCTATCCCAACACATTCAAGGCTCTTCTCCGTTTTGTCTTCTATCAGTTTCAGCATAACTGGATTTATTTAACCTCAAGCTCTTTGATTAACTTGGATTTGAGTTTTGTGCTGGACAATAGATATGGATCTATTTGCATTCTTCTACATGCTGACATCCTATCATGCCAGCACCACTGATTGAAGAAGCTTTATTTTTTCCATTGTATAATTTTGACTTCTTTGTCAAAAACTAGGTGTACATAGGTGTGCAGATTTACTCAGGGTCTTGGATTTGATTCCGTTGGTCCACCTGTCAGTTTTTATGCCAGTATCATGCTATTGACTATGATTGGGACTCTAACAAGTGCCAGTGCATTGAAGCAGCTAACCAGTTCAATCAGAACCGTTATCAAAATAAACCAACAATCTTGAAACAATGTAGCCAAATTCAGAGAATGAGAAAATGGGTATTATTTCTTGTAGTTTGATACAGCAGATTTCAGAGAAAGAACTTATTATTTACCAAGGTTGTGTCACACTAAGCTCAATTTTCCCATTCAAACCTCACAGCAATGTTAGACTTGAAGGAGAATGTTTGCAAATGCTTTGGGAAACTGGGCTTAAACATGTAGTCTTCAAAAATCTACCTGGTACACTGGAGTTATATTTTTTGCCTCCAACTTGGTAACTTTAAATTAATACCATGTATGATGTCTGCAGATATGAGATGATGTTTGCCAATAATCCTAATATTTGAGTGGGGCTAGAACATCACAAGCAGGAAGCCAGACTACACTTAGACAAAGCTTGTCTCAAAATAAAAATTTTTAAAGGCTGAGGTTGCCCCTTAGTTTACAGAGTACTCACTTAGTATATACCAGGCTCTGAGTGTGATAACCAGTACTGCAGTACGGGGGATTGGGGCAAGAATCCCAGGTTTTACAATTCCCATGGAACTGAATTTTACAATTTTACAATTCAAAGTGGAACTGGTATCAAATCGCACTGGTTGCAACAATGGCCTGAAGATTGTGTGCAAGGAGAAATTAGAAGTACTTAGTGGATGGGGAGAAAGGCAATGACCCAGAACAACCTGAGAATAGGATCCTCCTCATCCTGGCCCACCACAGTGACAACCTTCTCTGTCACCACCTATGCTTGACCAGGTCAACTCAGTTCTTGTTGCCCATATTACTTTGGTTCTTAAAGATCTTCTGTTCAGATCCCAAGTACATGTCAAAGGAGTATGAACAAGGAAATCATTTTCTTCCAGTTCTATTGCTCCATTTCAACATCTACTTGGAAAAATAACAGCTTCTTTATATTTATGTGAATAAAAAACTTTCATAAAAATTCTTGTTCTTAGAAAGAAAAAAAAGCATAAATCGATTTCTTTCCAGTTTTTCAGAAAAAGTTAACTCAGTTTTTGCTCATGCATGCAATGCTTTTAGAATTTGACTTAGGGACATGCAGGGATCTGCCTGTCTTTGCTCATCACTCACCTCAGAAATAAGGTCTGTTCAGTCTCTGTTAATGTTCAAAGTGACAGGAGCTGTAAATGACAACAGTATGAATCAGCAGGGTCATTAAGAAATGAATTATTGAGAAATATGTTCACATAAATGAGCGATATATCTAGGTAGGCATGACACACACCTGTAATTGTAGTACTTAAACACTGGAAGTCAGAGGATTGGGAGTCCAAAGCATCCTCAGCTACATATGACTTAGAAGTTAACCTGAACTAAGAAAGACACTGTTTTTAAAAAGTGAAAGAAATGTTTATAATATATAATAGAAATGAAGGATACAGTTGAATCTTAATAGTGTGTAAGTTTAGGAAAACAATTAAATTTCTGGGTTCAATCAAACATTTCAAGTCAGTATCAATAATTACTCAGACTACATAGAAAAGGCACAGAGAAAAGCTCTCTCTAAATGAAGGAAAAGGAGCTAATGAGGTTTAAATTGAGCAAGAAAATTCAAGTCCAATAGTGTCAATATTACTGCTTAATACCAAACAGTCAATTTCTCCTATATGTAAAAGATATATTCTAAGGATGGCAGAACAATAAGAGGAAAAGCAGTCCATTCTGTGGTAACTCTATCATTTCTTTACTTCTTTGTGCTCTCTGTCATTAGCTTTTCAGAGGGTTCCATCCGCAAGGTGGAAGAATAGGATTTACCTAGTTTGCGCTCTTCTACAGAAACTCAGGTCTGAACTAGAGCCAAGAATGTTAAAATGATACCCAGAATTCAGAAATGAAGCAGAAATATGCTGTGCAACACAGATATAAGAGCCATGGTTGAATGATAAGAGCTTTCTGCTTTGACATGCCACTTTTCTCCGAAGCTGGCACAGTTGCCACACAGAGAATTCATGGTGCCATGGTCTCTACAGTAGGAAGTACACAGTGAAAGGAAATATTTGGCTTCCATACTATTTGTGGAGCTAGAGGCTCGCCCTTGCAGTATATTGTGAGAAGCAAAGGGGATGTCATTGTTCTTGTCAACTTTTTGCTCTGTACCAAATACACAAGATAAATAGATTAATTAATTAATTAATTAATTAATTAATTAATCAACTCAAAGAGGAGAAAGTGTTCTTTTAGCTCAAAGTTATTTTATTTCATAATCTGTTGGTTCTGTTATTTTGGTAAGGCAGAACATTCCAATAGGTAGGTAGAATATGGTAGAGCAAAGCTTCTCCATTGTGTGTGAGTGTGTGTCTGTGTGTGTGCTATGAAGTAATGACCAGCATCCCTGTGCCTCCTCCTAAGGTTCATGCCCAGGAAACCAACTTTATTTCACTATACTCTCCTCATCTACAAAGGTTCCACCACCTCTCAGCAGCTCTGCCAGACAGGGACCAACACTGAAAGATATGACCTTTGGGAGAATACTTTAAAACCGCACCAGTCATCAAGAATGGACCGCCTGGAGGCAGATAGAAGACAAGCACTGTGACAGGGAGCACAGCAGCAGAAAGTAGATGTTAGTAATGTACTGCTCAGCAGAACAACAAATATTGTGTGTTCTATCTCATCTGAGGTGCCAGCTCCAAATATTCAGGTAAGAATATGCACGCTGTAGAAACTGCAGAAACTAGAAAAGTAAAACGGAACCATTATTTGGAGGGAGACAATAGAGAAGTAGCAGGTTGCAAGTGATCTGAAGGGGAAAATGGAAAGACCAAAAGTCTTCAGTTGTGGAGGGGGAAGGAGATGCATACGGAAGGAGGAAGGAGGAACATAACAGTAAGGATGTCTCAAAAGGAATAAAGACTCACACTATTAACTATCTACCTAAAATACTTGTAATATATATAAGTGTGTGTGTGTGTGTGTGTATATATACATACAATAGTTTAAGTGAAGTCTTCCCATCTGGACTGACAAGGCTTCCCTCAAGAGCCACAGACTAAATATACCCCAATAACACACTCCTTTTAAGTTATTGGCTAGTGTTGTCAAGAAAAAGCTCCCAAAATATAAAATATTGTTGCTGTCATTTATCCCCCAGAGGTCAAGGATGAGTCCTTACTACCAACCAGAGCAGGCGCTTCAAACACAGGACCCAAAGGACTTGATCTGGATCTAATGTGAAAGTCTGCTCCCTAACACCTAGATTTTATGGTACCAGAGGAGCCATGAAAGCTTCTAAAATGGGAAGCAACTGATAGCTCTACTTGGAAATGATGCCTATTGACTATAAGAACCAGCATGGCATGATAACCCTAAGGGTGCAATGTTGCACACATAACTTCATTGTAATGAATAGCTCTATAATTGGGCATTGGGCCCATTCAACAAGAGGAAAATTGTGCTTGGTACTGAAAACCTACCCAACCACCTGGAGCTAGTGAAGTCATAGATCTGAGAGGAAAACCTACAACTACCATTTTATTAAATCAACTTGATCCCTAAGTACATTCTAAATATGTACCCTTTTACCCACAGATAAATGTAGTCCTCATCCCTTACCAAGGAAACTTTCCTTTGCAGCAGAAGAAAGCCATTATAGAAATCTACAAGTAATCAAAACCCCAAATTGTTGGGTTCAGTCCCAAATGATACACCTACAACACAAGCCATGTTCCTAAGGCCCAGGAGACAATGCAGAACAGAAGGACAGAAACAGAGGAACAGGATGTCTTCCATGAGGTTGTGTCTCCTAGAATTGTCTGATCAATGTGTCTGCCTAAACATGAGCTGACCAAAGGTGACACCAATATACATGGTAATGTGGAGAGGGCATAGATCATGAGGCTTCAACCATAGATAAGCAACTAAAAGCAACTGAGAAAGGCTGTGAGCAGGAGAAACTGTCTTCTCCAAGGAAGAGCACAACAATTGGTTAACAAATTACCAAGTGATCAACCATGAAAACATACTTACAAATAACACTGTAAGACTGAGACAGTTGGTTCTATTTATACATTTAGTAATACACACACACACACACACACACACACACACACACACACACACAATTAAAGGAAAACAGGCCATGAATTTGAATGAGAGGAAGGTAGCAAGCACATGAGAATGACTTGAGAGAAAAAAGGGAATGGAAAAGAATGTGCGGTAGTTTGAATATAATTGGCCCCCATAAGCTCCTAGGGCGTTTAGAGATGTGGCTTTGTTTGAGTAGGTATGGCCTTGTTGGAGAAAAGGTGTCACTGTGGGAGTAGGCTTTGAGGTCTCATATATGCTCAAGTCACTCCCAGTGAGACAGACTTCTTCCTGTTTCCTACAGAACAAGATGTAGATCTTCCAGCTACCTCTCCAGCATCCACGTCTGCCTGCATGCTGCCATGTACCACCACAATGATAATGGACTGATCTCTGAACTGTACACTGCCCAATTAAATTTTTTCCTTTATAAGAGTTGCCATGGTCATGCTGTCTCTTCATAGAAATAAAAACCTTAACTAAGACAAGATATAATTATATTATAATCCCCCCAAATATACCAATTGTTTTAAGAAAAGAATCTCAAGAAAGAAAGCAAGAACAAAAAGCAAATAATTCAGTTAAGGAATGAGTAGAAGACAAAGAGAAATTCATCCAAAGAAGTCAAGCAAGTAGTCTGTGTATGTATTAAAAATGCTCAGGATCAGTAATTATCAGAGAAATATTAATCAGAAACACTATGCCATAGCACCTCATTCCAGTAATAATGACTGTTAAAATAAAATAAAACACAACTTGTACTGTCTGAATGAAAATGCCTCCTATTGATTCACATATTTAAATAAGTGGTCTCCAATTGGTGAAACTGTTTGGGAAAGATTAGGTGTGGTCTTTTGGGGGGGAGGTGTGCCACTGGGGGCAGGCTTAAGGTTTCAAAACATTCACCCCATTCCTAGTGTTCCTCTCTACCTTCTTCTTGTAGATCAAGATGTAAGCTTTAGCTGCTCCAGACAACAAACGTGTGCCAACAGATGATTAAGTTGCCATTGCATACCCATTTCTTATTTGGCATGATTGTGTCTTTGGGTAAAATAAAATTACTAATGTCGCATAATTATTTTGCTTTACTTCTCCTTTCCTCCCATTGAAAAGATGTAGTAATTATCACATTAAAGGGTTCAGTTCCCAAAACCGACATTATAATTCATTCATAGCCATTTGAGCTTCAAGTTTCAGGAGATCCAAAGCACTCTATTTTTATTTGAGTTTTTGAGACACAGTTTCTCTATGTTGATTTGGAGCCTGCACTGGAATTAACTCTTATAGACTAGCCTGGTCTCGAACTCACAGAGATCTGCCTGCCTCTACCTCCCAAGTGTTGGGTTTAAAGGTGTGTGCCACCACCGCCCTGCTTTGATCAAATGCACTCTTATGGACTCCTCGGACTCCTATATGCACTTGGTACACATATACTCATGCAGGTATACTAAACTATACATACATAGATACATAAATTACTATAAATAAAAATAAATAATTGGAACCTAAGAATCTGCATCATTTTTAGTGCTAATTTTTTAATTAGTTTAATTGTAATTAATTAAGTACAGAACAATCTTCTCCAAAGACCCACATATGTGGTCTTTGAAATAATGAGGAACTAAAGAGCGGCTGAGAAAGGAACTATTGCAAGAGTAGTATTTGACTAAGAATAAAGATGAGGAGGGTATATTTGAGGCCAGAATGAGACTGGCTGTGGATAAGGCAAAGCTGGCGTTGAGGAAGAAAGAGTCAAAGTCCTTGCACCTAGTAGTTTTAGCTCTAGATCTCAGGCCTCCTCGCTCCTCATAGTCGCATACTGAGCTGAGCTGGCTCACTGGGAAAGCCAGCTTAACTTCCTATGGGCTCTGGCGCTGGTCATGTCTACTCATAAAGCATCAACTGGCCGCTAGTCTGGAGAAAGGCCCAAGGGAAGTCTCTAAGAACTTGCATAAGGTTACCTGCCATAAAACAAGCACCGACACACTAATAAAATGCTCAGAACCACTCACACAAACAAACTCGAGTTCCCCCGGGATGTCCACAGGGTTTGCAAGGTGTCTCATGGTACCAGTTCGCACTCCTGTCATGTGGTCAGAGTTTCCAAATTACTAAGACATTTGGCAAAGCTGGGTCTTACATCTTCTCCTGAGGGACTCTCTCCTGCCAGGAAGGGTGGCGGGGATAAACAGGAAAATCTGAGTCCGCCTGCTACAGCCCACTTCCGTAGCCTCCTTTAGGCTCCTTCCTCCCCCGGCCCTCTGTGAAGCAGAACAGCTTCACCCATGTTCACCCGAATGCTCCGTGTGTTGCTAGTAGCATCTTTCTCAGGAAAGCAAAGTCTGCTAAATAAACCTCATTTGCCTGGGAGTCATGCAGAAGGGGCGGGCAGATGAGTGGCAAGGTGTCGGCTGCATTCCACCGCTGGCAATGCAGAAGCGAAGGTGGATGGATCTAGCTTCCCTTGGCTGGGGGCTAAGTTTTAGTTTTCTTGATATCAAATTCACCCTGAGTATCTCTTATTATCTTTCCTAAAATTGCTCCAGACTGAGTGGAAAGGACAGTTACTTTCCACTAAGTAACTTGCCTCTGGGTTACTTAGTAAGCAACTTATTTTCTTGGGGCTCTAGCCCTTCTTCTTCATTCTCTTTCAGTAAACATTTGGGAGATTTGCTCCTGCTGCTTGGAGATTTGCAAAGATATTCTTTGTCCTCAGAAAGGCTAAACAAGATGGACGAGGTCAACGGGGGATATGAGTTATCTTGGATAATCAGTTGAAATATCCACATCTCTAATTCAAGGCTTCCTTTGATTTATCAATGTCATATTTCACATTAAGGCCCCCAACATTCATTTTCTTCATTTCCTTTCTAATTATTGCTTCCCAACTCAATAATTTGCTGTTACATGGTTTCTGACGTCTTGCGTCTAGTTTGTTCAGCACCTCGGAATGTGATGAGAAAAAAAAAGGAGCTCTCTGTTAGAAAAGCCATGTGAGTTTTCTGTTCTCTGAGTTTACTTTTCCTGACCTCTTCCTCATCTCTGTAATTATGTACAGGCTGGTGGCTAACGAAGCTGCGAGAAGAGTGAATGACCTTGTCCGAGATCACTGGGAAGGGGTCGTGAAGAATGGAGGCTCAGAAATCAAAACCAGATTCTGATCAATTGCACCATGTACAGGGGCAGAAACGGAGGCACGTGTTTTTGAGGGTCAGTCATCACATATGCATATTCTAAGAGACTTTACACTGGAGAATCCAGTTTCCAGGTAGACTACAGCTCACCCAGCTGAACTGTTGAGAGAATCGGAGTGAATAAATGCTGCTTCCCTTTTCTCTGCTTCAATGCAAGCCCTACTGTCTTCTACTTGGATTTCTAGACCAACCTGCAGAATAGTTATCCTTGCTGATCCACTCCTCCACCCCTTTTTTAGCACGGCAGCCAATGAGCTATTCGAACATAAATCAAACCATGTCATCCTCTGACACCTACAAAGGCTCCATGTCTCCTATAGAAAGATGAACTTGATGGTCTAGTTGGTCAAATAAAATAGCCCTGTGTTGCCTCCATGGTCCACGTGCCTGCTCCTGTCTTTCTTGCTTATTACATTCAGTCACATTGGCCCTTCCCTGTCACTTGAGTGGCTCCATTATGCTCCTGCTGGGGGAGGGGGAGGAGTCTTTGCCCTGACAGCTGCTTAGACTGCAGTTACTTCATCTCAGTTCAAACATTCCCTCCTGGAGAGAGGAGAGATGTGTAAGACTCAGGAAGTCAAGGAAACCAAAGAGGCTCTGGGAACTCAAGACGTTCCAAGATTTACAAGGTCTTTCCCCAAGTTTCAAAAGCAGTAAACAGTTGCTGGGAAGAGAGAGTCTGTCCAGTGGCGCTGACTGCAAGTCAGCCTGGGAGTTCCCGGGAAGCGGCTTTCGTGAGTCACTGCCTAAGCCTGAGTGGGCTGCTCAATTATAGACCTGCCTTTGAGCCCCCTGTGCTCCTGAAAGCAACTGAAGCAAACATATTGGTTCATCAAGCTAGACTTGGATGAAATTGTCTCTCCAGTTTATTGCTCAGTATTTGTGAATAAGTATTTGTTCACACCTTTGATGTCATCGTAACAGCCTGGAATGCTCAGAACCTGCACTATGACCATCTCCTCAACATAGCAGGCTTCAACACAGCTTCCGTCAACGGGCTAGTCTGCGAACACTGTCCATTTAACATCATGACCTGGCATGACCATGGCATACTGTTTGACAGTTCCTGGATTTCAAAAAGAAAAACTAAACAAAACAAAACAAAACAAAACAACAACAACCAGAGAACACAACCAGAGCCTTAGACAAGATATACCATGGGTCAACAACATGAAACCACACCAGTGATATTTCCCACGAATAGAGAATGAGATCTTGTGAGTAACCTCACACCCCCTTACATTTTGATGAGATAGACTTGAGGAACCCCAAGGAACTGACACCTCTTTGGTACTGCAGTGACCCCCTGGACTCCCTGACAGGGGCGTCTCCTGTTGCCCCACTCTCTTCTCTCCTTTCTCCACTAACTTCCGCACTCCAGGCCGGGCTTTGAAATCTCCAGCTGCAGAGCTCCGCTCCGTTTTCTCACTCTGAGATGGAGACAGCCTATGTCTCTTTACAGTTTTGATGAACGCAACTGAAGAGAGGGTTTCTGAGTTCTTGGAGCCAGATCAAAGTAGAGAGTCTCTTCCCAGGTCATAATTGTGACTGATTCTGAGAGGGGACAGTAGGAGCTGCCTCTTCCTGACATCAACTGAGGATGAAACTTAAAGAATGAAAGAGATGTGTTTCCCTGAAGGTCCTCCTGAACTGCCTGCCTTCTAGCTCCCGACTGTGAGTAATGTTATTTTCAAGTTCCTTGACACTTAGTATCTCTAGAGGCTCTCTACTGGGCTTGACTTTTGAATTGCAGAAGGTTTAGAGCTGTGAAAAAAAAAAAACCGCAGCTCCCCTCACTGCCTGAAAGGAAAGAGGAAATTAACCCCACACTTTTGAGGGACATATCTTCTGGGGGAAAACAAACAAGCAAACGAATAAAAACAAAAACAAAAAAAATACTCAGCAAAAGGATTCTAAGAGCCAGGGGATGAGAAAGGGGGCTACAAGATTGTCTCTGTCTATAACAGAGAGGCTGCACCAGTGAGCTCTCAACAATGGTGTTACCTAAACAAGACCAGAATAATGACAACATCAGTTACCATCCTAAAGTGGATAAGGAAGATCTCACAAGACCTCAGCTCTCAATGAAGAACGACACATATTTAACAATGGCGGAGAGTAGGGGAGGCAGTCTTCCCCAGAGACAAGCCTCCTACCTGGCTGGGCAATAGCAAGTGGTCAGCTCTAAAAACACATGCATTCCAGTAATACTAAAAGAACTCAGCACTTTATATATATATAAATATATAAAGAATTGTCTTTATATATTTATACACTGTGTGTATAACAACAACAATTAAAGAAAAAGAGGGCATAAATTTGATAGAAAGTAAGGGGAGGGAACAGAGGAGAAACTAGAGGGAGGGCAAATAGTTCAAATATACATCTATGAAACTAAAATTTTAAAAAATTATTGTTAATCTTTACATATTAATGGAAAGAAAGAGAGCACTAGTTTGGAAGGCTCACAATGGCACAATAACACACTTTGAATAGTTTAATGTTCTCAGCACTGGAGGGTAGAAGTCCCAGATTGAGGCATCTTCAGGTTTGGTTCCTCCCAAAGTCTCCCTAGCAGATGGCCACCACATCAATGCCCTCCCAAAGTCCATTTTCTGTGCACAGTGTGTATGGCGTCTGTCCAGGGGACTAAACTTCCTCTTTTTAAAGACATTGGTGTGAGTAGGGCCTGTCAGTATTAGTACTTCATTTTGCCTAAAATTTCTTTCTAAGCATTCCGACTTCACACAAATACAGTCGTATTCTGAAGAATGAGAAGTTAGAAAGTCAGAGTATAAATTGAAACGGGCCTGAGTCAGCCCATTATAAGCAGAGAAAGATTCACTAGCATGGCATTGTCTGGCTCTCTCATGCACCAACCGCATCTATACTCTGTGCCTCAGTCTAAACCTTCTCTAAAGTAAGTAACTAGAATCCTGAGGCCCTGAAGAAGTCTTTGAGCCATAGTACTTTGCCACACACTTTGATCTGATGCTGCAGCCTCTGCTTGGTGGGCATGGGTCAACTGGCACACACTACCAATGTCCTTGCTATTGCTTCCTGTGGTTCCTCCACTACATTGCTGTGTGCCTATGGCATGACATGTTCAAGTCACTCTGCTCAAGTAGACAGAGCCCCTGTCCTCGTTTTGCTGTCATACATGAACACGTCTGCCCTAGCATCTCACTGAGAGGGAGAATGGCGTGGATTTTTCCATGTCTGTTGCTAGTGGTATTCTAAGACACATTCATGGCCTCAAAAACAGACCCTAAGCTCTTTCCCCTCACCAGGGCAAATGTACTTTCACCAAAATATGCCCTCTTCTTCTCCCTCCTTACTATCACTCCAAACACCCTTGTAGCTCATAATCATCACACTTTGAAAAAGTCCCGTCGTATGAAAGAGCCAAAAGTTGCAAAGTCTTGATCCAGTAGTTATTTCAAGAGTGACTATAGGCTATTGTCAAGGCTTCTGAGTACCCTCCAGAATTTGACATTAAAACCCCAATGCTGAAAACACCATATATTTGAGTTAGAAAATTAGAGAAATTTCAGGTATTGAACTGGAAACTTCATCTCTACTGGCTAGCTTCCATAGTGCTCGAAGGTACCCTGCATGCTACCTGGAGAGAAAAGTAAGCATTAAGTATGTCCACTTTGAAACCTTTAAGCTAAAGCAATGGCTAGCCTGAAAAGATATGGCAACTGATACAGTAGTGACATGAACATCATGGCTGGGAGCATTGTCTTGTAGAATTATCATGCAGTCTCTGCCCCCATCTTCCCATGGCTGTTTTCTCTGTGTGTCCCTCATAGCACCTTACAGGGATATGAGTCATTAGACAGAGACTGACCAGAATCACATGACCTCAGGTTTATTGTATGCATTAACGCTAGTTTAAAATGTTCACAGGGCTAAAGTTGAGTGTATCTTTTAGGAGACACAGTTCAATCCACCCTAGAATAGAGTGGACGTACCTGTATTCCACAGAGGACCTTGCCAGGTTCACCTGCATCAGATCCAGCCAGGGAATGTAGGACTGAAAACTGCTGGGTCTCACCACACAAGGCTTTGGACCATGTACTCGGAGGCCATATGGTAAAGGAAGGCTACAAGTTCTTTGACACACTTGATTCTGGGAGCAACTGTTTTGAAAAGGCCCATGTGGATTTGGTAAATGAGTACCAGAAACTGAATGGCAGAAGCTGAATGCTAGTCCAGGCACACTGGCTTCTCAGAACTTATTTCCTTAGGAGACTACTTTGTCCTTCATTCTCTCATCCTAGGATTTGCCTCAGCATCCCAATTGTGCTGTGTCGTTCCTCCTCCCCTGGTGTCCTGGTCTGTTTTTTGTTGCTACAATAGAATAACCTTGACTAGGTAATTTATAAAACAGAGATGTCATTTTTCACAATTTGGGAAACTGGAAAATATAATATCAAGGTGTCAGCACCTGGCAAGGGTCTTCTTGCTGGATTGTCTCATGGTGGAAGACAGGAGGCAGAGGCAGAAGAGCAGAAGAGAGAAGGAAGGTCCCAACTTGCTTTCATAAGAAATGTCTAGCAATTATAAATCAATTCTTGTGATAGCAAACCCAATCTAACAGTAATGACATTACTCCATTCACGCCATAAGACACTTGGTGACTTGGTCACACCTTGGGCTGCCCTTTCATTAAGCTGAAACAGAGTCTTGTTAGGTAGCCTTTGATGGCCAGGCACTTGCTGTGTAGGCCAGGTTAGCTTCACACTCTTGGTAATTAGCCTCCAAGTGCTGTGTTACAGGCATATACCACAACACCTGGTTCTCACCACCATACCTGACTCTCAATTACCTCCTAATGTTCCAATGTCTCTTAACTGGTCCAACATTACTGCACTGAGGACTAACTTTACAACACACAACCTTCGAGGAACAAATTCAAAGAGTAGTCAATGACTTATATGGCCTGCCCAGGCCGCTAAGGGGTGTGATGTAAGTTGGCACTGTTAAGCACATAAAGAAGCCTAACATTTGACTGCTGCTTGCTACACTGCCTGTTATTTGTACCATTCTCTTCGTGACACTTGATTCATTCTTGAAAAAGGAATTAGTCCTCATTCAGTGCCTGTGGCATCTTCAGAGTCTCACATTTTACAGCATCTCATTCCAAGTACCGCACCAGGTTTCTCTAAACTTTATTTTCAGACAGTTTTAATTTTAGCTATATTCTCCTAAATTATGATGGTGATTTTTATCATGTTCATCTGTCAAACAAACATCATACCAATAATCTTCTTTTGCAGGGACACTCTCATTGTACTCATTTCGTGGAAAAGCAACTGGGTCCTAAAGCCAAGACCAGTAACAGGTATTGGCCCACCTTATGCTAATCCGTCGCTCTACCTTTCCTTGGTGATCCATTCCCAGCTCCCCTCCAGGGAAGCCCCTCCATGGCTCCTCTCTCCAATTAGCACTGCCTACAGTGACCATCCGTCCACCTTTGCCTTCTTAGCCCTTCCCCAAGATCCTGGTACTGCTTATTTCTACTTTCTAATCTTCTGAACACACCCATTTGGAACTCTAACACATGCTGTTATATGTTATGATTACATGTGAGCAAGAAGAAGATTGGGTTCCTTTCACTCCGCTTCCTAGGAGGGCGATGGACTCAAGTAACCAAATCCTGGTGATGAAAGGCAGCCCAGTCTGGAGCTGGCACCTCTGCATAGAGAGCAAAGTCTGCAGGGAGAGCCAGAGCCTGTCTGCTGCATTGTCTCTGTATGCCTAAGGATTTTGCTGAGGCATGCCGATTCATCTCCCTGGCCTGTATGAACACCCGTTCCACTCCATTGTTTCTGAAGTCCCATCCAGGTTTAACACTCTCTAAATCTAAGCCCTGCTTCTGTGAAGGGACTCCTATAATTTCAGTCAATGCTGATCGCTTCCATTCTTAATTAAGCCCATATTTCAGTACTAAAATTCTGAACACAACTTGACAGAAATATTTTGTACCACTTCTGCATTTAGGAAGCAATGAAATTGTAGCTTGAGGGCCAAAAATGATGTTATGCTTGGACTTGTCAGTAGGAAAAACACTGACACTCTGCCTGGGCATGTCAGCATTTGAAAACAAGAAAAATGTGGGTTGTGTTCACACCTCAGTATAAATACATGTGAACCATCCATTAAATATCTTTTGCAATGTTATATGTATTTCTATTTTCCTGTATTGGCATCTTTACTAATCTTAGTTCATTTACCAAATAAATTCCCAGAGATCAAAACCTATCCATTTATGTTGTCCCACAGATCCTAGGCAAAAGAAACTTTATAACAAAAGCCTAAAATATTTATTTCTGAAGGCAAAAGGGATATAAATATAAAATAAATACTTCACATGATTACATTTGACACGTCCAATGTCTGTGGTTAGCTAGAGCTCTAAGAACTTGGTTATCTCATGCTGGCTTTGAATCAGTTTCCAATTCATCCAAACCCACTAAAATATTGTTGTGGCTTTTCATAGATCATTAGCTTTAAAAGAAAAACTTTAAACTAAATTCACCTTTTTTCTTAATAGTTATCAATAAGCTAGATTACGATAATCTATATTCACAAATTCTCAGTCATAGATGACTCCTTGCCAATACAATCTGAGTTTAAAATTTGAGAATTGGAAGAAACTGAAAAATTCAGCGTCAGAGTTTTGCTGATGAGGAGAATGATTGTGGGACACACAAGGCAAGTCAAACCCACAAAGTCAGGGAAAACTCCGGTGGCAATGGAAAGAACGCCATCTTTTAGAACAGTGTGTTTTCCCTAGATGCACCGATTTCTTTCACAAAGATGCAACATGTGTATACAAGGATACTTGTCGACTGGAGTCATCTCTCCTCCCGGCCTCTATCTTCCCAGCATAGATTGGGACTAAGGCCAAGGGGATAATAAAGGTAGCACTGAGGGGTGCTATGCAGGTGTCATGAGGTCTTACGAAGCACTCTACAATACCTACCTGTCAGTCAAGCTGTAAGCACCAGTGTGATAGTGGCAAGACTATTTACGGAGCTCACTAACAACTCCATTTTTGATTGGATTTTAGGCCAAATTCATGGGATGGGAGTCATGCCTGATGTTGTAAGCGTGTTCAAAGCCTATGGTTAGGAAAGTCATAGGCCACAGGGGAGAACATAGTGAAAAATATTTTCTAATAGTCATGATGTCAAAAGGTCTTCGGAGAATTTCATACATCATTACTGTATTTACATCATCTTTACCTCTCTCCCCTCTTCAACTCTTCCCCTGTCCCTCCTTATACATCACTCACTCAAACTTAGGATCTCTTCTTTCAGATTGCTATGACATATGTATGTATATGTACATGTCATATATAGAAGACACTATCTCACAGCTTACTTCCTGGTCCTCTGGCTCTTCCAATCTTCCCATGATTTTCCTGGGGCTAACGTGTAATAGTTGTGTTGTAGACATATCCATTCAGGGTAGACGGCACATGACCAGTGTCCTCTGCCTTTTAACCAGTTGGAGATGTCTGTAAGGATCTCCATGTGTTGTCAAAAGAAGCTTCTTTGATGAGAGATGAGGGCTCTACTCAGTTGTGGGTATAAGAACAAGTGTTTCAAGTAAAGTTAGGAATTATACTGGTTTAGGAAAGTGGCGGTAATAGATTCTCCTCTTAGATCTGTGACCTCACTAGTCATGGGTGATTGGTTAGATTTACAGTACTGGGTATGAGTTTGTTGCTTTTGAACAGGCTTTAACTTCACTTAGACTGCTATTGGTTGCCCCCAACATATAATTGCTATAATTACACCCCATTATGTGTCATTGTTGTGGTTTATTGGTTTTACAGATAAGCAGAACTATTGATTACTGTTCTCCCTTGGCCCTTGCATAGCATCACCAGATACAATGAGAGCCGGTCCTCAGGGAGGACTCTTTCATGCCTTTTCTGGCTTGATTACTCAAGTCATTTGTCTGTAGCATAGTGTTTTCACAATAGGGTCTTACCTTCAAGTTCTGGGAAACAATCAAAGACAATAGGTATAGCCTATATTTATTTTGTGGTCTACCTAAATTTTCTAACCAATAACTCTAAGAGATATTTTCCATGCCTAGCACTGGAAATTTTGTTATGTAACGTAGTAGTTTGGATAAGATTGTCCCTATAGGGACATGCATTTGAACACTTGACCCCAATGATGATACTGTTTGTGGAGGTGTGGACATGGGTAGCCTTGCTAGAGAAGACACATCACAGGAAGCAAGGCTTAACATTTCTGATACCAATGCCATTCACAGTGTTCTCTCTCTCTCTCTCTCTTTCTCTCTCTCTCTCTCTCTCTCTCTCGTCTATCTATCTATCCATCCATATCTATATCTATCTCTCCTTCTCTCTGCTTTGTGCTTGTGGCTAGAGATACGAGCTTTCAGCTATCTGCACATCTGCACCAGTCTGCTGCCATGATGGTGCTGGACTTCTACCCCTCTGGAACCACAAGCCCAAATAAAACCTTCCTTCTATAATTGCCTTGGTCATGGTGTTTTATCATAGCAATAAAAAGATAACTGATAAACATAGCCTAATGCTCTTGGTAAATAGTTATTAATTTTATCCATAGATATGTGCTGCTCCAAAACTTGGTCAGGGTAGCTTCTTGTTCCACGGGCATCAGTCAATGCAGAGGCTCATTACTGAGACTAAGCAACTGTGTGGGTTCAGCCATAGGTGAAACATCTATATCACCCCATTCCCTACTCAAGGCTCATGGAACCATTAGAAAGAGGGGACAGGAAGGATGTAAGAAGTACAAGACAGGGAGGAAAGATGTCCTCTTTGGGCATGGCATTTCTGTCGCACATATAAATTCAAAGCTTCTGTGGTTCTGGTCATCTACACGAGTCCTGTGCGAGATCAAACAAGTGAAGAAATCTATCCCAGGGAGTAGGGGATGTGACAAGCTCCCCAGCCCCCAGTCTGAGTCTATTTGCAGTTGGTGCTGGAGGGGGAAAGCTTTCCTTAGAAGAGTGTCACTGGTAGGTTCCAGTGGCCCAGTAGATAGTCCCATACCCATGTACATATAAGCGGCATGAATTATACTCTTTGTGGATAGATAGATAGATAGATAGATAGATAGATAGATAGATAGATAGATGTATTTGTGAATTAGAAGTGATAAAGGTCACTGGGAGAATTTAGAAGAGAGGAGAGTAAGGGGTATATATGATCAAGATACATTGTATAGATGTATAATATTTTTAAATACATTTTTTAAAGAAAGGCTAGTTAGTCTTTTATTTTTGAGGCATGGCCCATACCTTGTTTATCTCAGAAACTTGCAAGCTTTAGGCACTGAGAACTTGCTCACTCTGTTTTAAGAAAGCATGAGTTCCAAATTGTAAAATTTCTCACGTTGTGTGGCCAGAGAAACTGAGGACCCTTGCATGCCTACAAGTAGGATCCTGTCAGCTCTTACTGTTCTGATATCACACGTGTATATATCACCCAAACACGTGTAATAGTGGACCAGACTGGTTCTGTTTCTGTCATATGCATGTGAGCCTCAGTTTCTATAAGAAAATGTTAATAACTAAGCTTTAGAGCAGGTACGATCATCTACAAAGCATTGTTGACTAGTCTGGCAGGCATGCTATAACGATCTGCACAGTTAGAATGGTGGCTAGACCTAGGACACATGGGCTTTCATTATGAAACTATGACGTTTTTCTGCCCCTGAACTCAGTCTGTAACCTCTTAAAATCCTACTTGTTGCTTTCCTAGTATCCTTCCTTCATGAGTTCAGTTAAAATTGTCCACTCTGGAAATGGAGTTGAAAGTAATGACTGCTCTTGCAGAGGACTTGATTTGATACCCAGATCCCACATGGTGGCTCAAAACCATCTGTAACTTCAGCTCCCGGGGATCTAACACCCTTGTCTAGCCTCTGTTTGCATCAGGCACATAAGTAGTGCACAGATATAAATATATGCAGGCAAAACACTCATACACATAAAAAATAAAATAAAATGCTATATAAATAAATAAATAAAAATATACACCTCCTCAGACTTCCTCGTATTCAGAGATTGTCACGTGACTCTACTCTACTTGAAGTTATATGAACTGGAAATCCTGGTTAGGGACTTCAGGCTGCTTGGTGAAGGCCTGGACATGTGGACATGGTACCAGGACTTATCAGGTCTTTGCCTTCAGTTCTCAACTAAGATTGCCAAATTTATTTGGATATAATTTTAAATTCAAATCAATGAAGTGTCTTGTGTGTTTATTTGTAATTTTGGCAACTCTTCCCTCTACTTTTAATTCCTTCTCCCTGTCTGGTAGGTAGATACCAAACCTGGAGATGTAGGCACCAACCTGAAACCAGTATCCAGCAGAAAAGGAAAATTGTGGAGAAAGCTGAGGGAATACAGACAGCCAAGGTAATCATTATGCCTTTCCCTCTGCCTGCAAGAGTTAAATCACGTAATCAGTGGAGGTCTTACCTGTAAACTTGCAGGCCCCACTTTTGCTCATTTCCTGTGACTTTCTACTCTGGTTATACTCATCTGATGGTTACAAGGATCCCTCTCATGCTCATGTTTTCAAAAAAAGTCTGTGCTTCCTCATTTCCCTTTCTTTGTCTACTATTCTTTATGGCAGTCTTTAACATGAATGTGTTATGTTCTCTAAATTCATACGGAAATCATTGACCCCACCAGAGTCAAAAATGAAACTTCAAATGTTTCTTAGGTACAATGCTATAAATACATCTGCGCACTAATTCTAAAATATTCATAATTTTCATTAAGGGCATTTGCATTTTGTATTGCAAATCTAACAAATTTCGCATTTTTAACTTTAAAACATATAATTTTTTTCCAGGAATAACTACCCTTTTCTTCCTCCCAATTAAATGTTAAACCATATGGAAGGGTGCGACATGAGCAGCTGCCCATTTCTCGGCCTACCCGAAGACTCCCCCCAAGCCGACTGCCGGCCCTCAAGAACTAATCCTTACATTCCATTTCTAACTCGTTTCCCCATAACTGTGTCCTGTACTGTGCACTGGGGAATGTTGGAAGAGTAATCATCTCAGAAGACAACTCATTGGCTCAGAAACCTCCTCTGGGCCCCAGTATACTTCCCTCATCTGCTCCCCCAGTTCCTGGCTAGCAGATGCCTGGCTTGACTGTGCTCAACAATTACAGCCTTGTCATTTACCCAGACACTCCAGCCTAGCCAGACTCACTCTCGCTTTCTCTTACCTGACAGGACACACATTTGCACTTCAAGTTTCATATCCTGGACCATGTCATTAACGCCTCAGAGAACGCCTCCCCCCTCTCTAGAAATGGCTCAGAATCTTACTTTCCATCTCTGATCTTGTTTTCTGAGCTGCTTCAGCCACACTGACTCCTCCTTGCAGTACAAATATATTCAGCCCAGGTTTGAATTACACTCGTTCTTCTTGCTGCCTAGTTAAGAAAACACTGACTCTTAGAATAGTGTGATTTGTAGAGGACTTGCTTACAAAGCCGCTACATACTCTAGGTGTCTCAGATTTTTACACATATACAGAGAGAAAAATAGATTAACTGAGGAGAAAAGGTTTATTCCTCTTACATTCTGGAGGGAAAAATATTTTTTTGCTTCTCTGCCTCAAAGGAGCTTCCATTATGCCTGTACCATCACTGAAGGGCAGGACCTCTTCTGACAGCCGTTCACAGATGCGCCATCACTGAAGGGAGGACCTCCTCTGACATTCGTTCACAGTGCCACAGAGCATCCTAGGCGCTACACTGGCAGCTCTGCAGCATCGCTGTTTCAGCCATGACGGCACTACATCTTCTTCTTTTCATTATTTTAATTTATTTTTTAATTTCATTTTCTATTTCATCCACAGTTCTTCCTCACCCCTCTTTCTGACCCCTCCCTGCATACCCCCCAGCCCACCTCTCTACCCACTCCTCCCAATTCCCATGGGAAGTCAACAAAGTCTGGCACATTAAATTGGGGCTGGACCAAGTCCCTTCCCCCTGCATAAAGGCTGAGCATGGCATCCCATCATAGGGATGGGCTCCAATAAGCTAGCTCATACACCAGGGATAGATCCCGGTCCTACTGTCAGGTGACTCACAGATAGTCCAAGCTTCACCACTGTCTCCCACATATGGAGGGCTTAGTTCAGTTCCATGGAGACTCCACAGCTGTCGGTCTAGAGATTCTGAGTTTCCACGAGCTTGGGTCAGTTGTCTCTGTAGATTTCTCCATCATGATCTTGACCTCCCTAGCTCATATATTCCCTCCTCCCTCTCTTCAGTTGGATTCCCAGAGCTCGGGCCTGGGGCTTGATTGTGGATCTCTGCATCTGGTTCAGTCAGTAGATGAATGAAGGGTCTATGATGATAATTGAGGTAGTCACCAATCTGATCACAGGGGAGAGCCAGGATGGTTGAGGGAGTAGAAGGATGGAATGGGAGAGCAATGAAAGAGATCTTGATAGAGCGAGCCACTATGGGATTACGGAGAAACCTGGCACTAAGAAAATTCCCAAAAATCCACAACAATGACTCCAGCTAAGACTCCTAACAATAATGGAAAGGGAACCAGACCTGGCACTGTATCTTCTTAAAGTATCATTCTCAATTGCCATACAATTTCCAGAGTACTCAGCCTCCCCCTACCCCCGGCTCTTGCCATTTGATATGTGCCTTTGAAATTTTTTTCCCTGTTGCTATGATAAAGTACTCCGGAAAAAAGCAACTTAGGGAAGAGTTTATTCTAGCTCCTAGTTCAAGTCTGCAGTCCATATTAGTGGGGAAATCAGGAAACAAGAGTTTGAAAGAGCAGGCACAAGGCAGTAACCACCATCAGGAAGTAGTGAGTGATGAAAGTTTGTTTCTTCTGCTTGGCTCCCTTTCTCTGCTTCCATAAGTCAACATCACAGCCAAGGAATAGTACCACCCATAGGGTCTTCCCAACTTAATTAATACTGTAAAGATAACCCAACGGTCGTGTGTAAAGACCAATCTCCCAGGTGACATACTATCAATTGACTAGTTACCACACACACTAAATCCAGTTCTATTAACTTGTTCTATTTTGTAAATCAAGATTTTTTGAAATTTTTATCAACGTTGTCAAATATATTAATTTAGCTCTTCAATTTTATACATGTTGCTTAATTTATTCTGCTTTCTAGCAACAATTGAGGTGTTTGCATGAAGCAAAAATATTAAGCTTATGACAAATAAATAAGGCCAAGAGTCTTACAGAAAATGAGGGGTGCAAGGGGCCAACCTGTGTTATAACAATCATAGCGAATGCTCCCAACAGGAACAAATGGCCAGCTTGATTGTTATCAGATGGATACAATGTCTCAATGGGGTGTTAATGGCAACCAAGCTTTCTCTAAAGAGTAGATATTATACAGTATAGATAACAATGCATCTTTTAAATCCATGACTCAAACAAGACAGACATTTATATATGTTACCTTTGTGCAAAATTCGTAGGAAAGGCTGTTTTTGTGGTGTTCAGAGGTGTGTCATCTTTCGCCAAGTAACCTGTGGCCCAAGCCTTCTCTACCATGTGGACTGATCTCCCAGAACACTTCTAGCACACGGATTTTCAGACTAAACCTCATCTTATGACTCAAGACAGCTGTTAGTTCAGCTTTTATTTCCTACTTGCAGTTTAAAGAAAGCCGAGGTGGGAGGAAGGATTTCCCTGGATGAGTCTATGACCTTTAAGAAGCTTTCTAGGAAGTCACTCACTGCCTAACATCCCAGTTCCTGTAGCAGTCAGAGTTCTCCTGAAAACCCAAGACGACGGAATATAAATAGGTGTGTGGGTGGACAATGGAAGGACAGATTGATGTGATGTGATATGATATATTTGATAATGAGAAGGTACTTACTATGGAAATTGCCTCGTGTCTTACGGAAAGTCTCATGACGGGCTGACAACAGGCTAGAGAACGAAGAAGTCAACGGCAAGGCGCTGTTTAAGGTCAAAGGCCTCAGAATAAGGAAAGCAATGATGTGACTCTCAGTCTGAGGCACTGGACATGAAGACCCCAGGGGACAGTAAGAAGAAAAACCCTCAGTCATAAGGCCAGAGAAACTGGAGCTCTGAAGGGTGCAGAGAATGGAATCTGACTTCAGCAGAGCATATCTCCTGCTCCTCTGCCTTACTGTTCTCTCTCGGCCCTGCACCAAGTGGATTGTGCCCCCCCACACTGAAAGAATGGACCTTCTTAATCAGTCAACTGATGCATATGACAGTTCCTCCACCAGCTCTGGGGACCCACAGTCAAACTGAGACCTAAGATTGCCCAGTACAACTTCCCTCTTTTGGTCCAGGATACCTAGAGTTACCAGGGAAACTGGAGACAACTGTATTCCGACTGGGTGCCAGGAAGAGGTGTAGGAATCTGCTGTGGGGAAAAGCTTCTACTCCCACTGGCACACACTCTGAGGAGGAACATGAAGATGTCCATCATCTTACCACACATTTCCAGGGCACCTAAGAACTTTGGCAGATTAAAGAACCCAGAGCTGAGGGAAGGGACTCCGCCTGCCTCATTTTTAGGTCCCAGAAAGTAAAGTCTAAGAAACCCAGAAGGATGTCTTAGGTTTGGATACCTTTCATCCATCATCTTCCTGCCTCATTTGGATTAATTTTCTCAGAGACTCTGCCCTCCAGGATGACTGCAGACACTGAGGACAGCCTTGAGCCCCAAGTACTCTCAGGAGTCACTCAATGGCTCCGTCAGCAATGTGATCAACATTCCCACAGAATGTACTAGATGTGCAAATCAGGAACTGAAATAAACTCCTTAGCTCGGACAAGGCTGCAAGCCGGTCAGGAGCCCTGGGAGGAAGGTCGTCTGTAAATAAGGATAGACTGGCACTTGCTTTAACACAAGCATGCCTTCCGGCCTAGCATCTGTGTTCATCTCCTTAGAGATGGAGGCCGGGGCTGCTGTGGGGGTTCCTGACAGATGCAGTCAGTGGGAGCATGGAGCTCCAGCGTCTACTTCTTCCCTTCACCGCCTTTAAACCTTGGTTTAAGGTCCTTAGCAAGGAACCATCAGCAATGCCTTGTTACAATACAAGAAGAGGGTGTGCCCAAAGTTGCCTCCCTCTGTTTCCCTGTGACACTTAAGCCTTGGGGCAGCATTGCTTCCTGTCACTGCATACTGCAACCTGGTCTTCCTGCTGCTTAGTACGAACCAAAAGAAAATGGGTATCTGGGCTAAAGAATTGTGGGAACCAGAGGGATTGAAGACACCAGGGAAGCATGGTCCACTGAATCAACTAGGCAAGGCTCGTGAGGGCTCGGAGAAGCAGAAGCAGCGATGGTGGAGCCTGTCTGGATCGATACCATATCCTCTGCATATGTGTTATGGTTGTTGGCTTAGTGTTTTAGGCAGACTCCTGGCAGTGAAAGGTGGGGGGTGTCTCTTACTCTTTTGCCCATTTTTGAGACCCTTTTCCTACTAATGGATTGCCTCGCCCAGTCTTGATGTGGCAGTTTGTGCTTGGTTTTATTGTATCTTGTTAGGTCCCTGGGAAGCCTGCTGCTGTTTTTCTGGGGGATAAAGGGAAGTGGGAGAAATCTGGGGGAGGAGGGACTTGGACGATGGAGGGAGGAGAAGCTGTGGTTTGAGTGCATTATATGAGAGAAGAAAAAAAATTTAAATTTTTTAAAAGAAAAGAAAATGCGAACATTTCTTTGCGGTCCCCAGCAAAACCTACTGCTACTTTCTAGTAAGTTTTATGTTCTGCTTTGATAAATTCCATCCACTTTTCATCTGGCAAACACACTTCAGCCCTAATTAGAGGTTTGTCCCATCATGCTAACAAGAAATGCTAGTTTATGACCTATGACTATTGGAAAATATTTTCTTATGTGTAGTCTGTCAAGTGACCTGTGACTCAAACCCAGCCATTCTCCTACCATGTGGAATTCCTGGCACCAGTTTTCCATGACATAGCTATGCCAGCCTCTGAGGAGACATAGGCGAGGTCATGTCTACAAATTCACTAAGCTATAGTCTACAAGTACTATGGGACCCTACATCTCTCCAAGACAGCACAAGACTTTAAAGAACACATCAGGCAGCCCTGTGCCAACGACCCTAGCACAGGTTCCAGATCATCAGCAAGCCAGCAGTAAGGATCCGGTCCTAGAGAACGAGCCCTCATTTACAAGTGATACTGAACCCCAAACAAGTCTGAACTGTACTCCAACAATGTTGAGCACGACATGGTTACCTCAGAGATAGTCTCCATTTGATGTCTGACTCCTCATAAAAAAGGAACTAAGAGCACTAATCCTACAGCAAGTAAATTACCTGTGTTCGATTATAATTGACCTGCTTTGCTGCAAGCATTGCACTTAGAAAATTATAGCTTTATCGCAATGAGGAGCCAGAAAGGGTTAATTTGCCTCCAAAGGGAGCATAATCCACTCCTTCCTCTCCGGAAGCATCAGATCAAGAGGTAATTACAATGACTGACAGCCATATTTATATTTTTATTGGATTATTATTAAGCATGATAGTATTCATCCTGATTACTCTAGCAATTCCACTTTAGGTAGAACTTGAGGAGGAGAATGAGGAAGCCGTAGACCAGAAGCTTCCTCTCCATGAAGTTTAACATTCCTAATGGATGGAAAGTTCTATTATTGAGGAGCAAAATAGCTGATCTGTTTGCTGAGTGCAGGGCAGAACCTAGTCACTGTTAGTGGGGTTCAGACTATGTTGGGGGATGGAGAGCTTCTCCTGCCCTCCAGACTTCTCAAAGGTGAACAGAAACTAGCAGCGTATTTCCAAGGCTCAAGGGTCCCCTTCAAACTGATACTAAAAACTGCATCCAGGGACTGGAGAGAGGGCTGAAGAGTTAAGATTGCAAACTACTATTGCAGAGGGTCTGAGAGTTCGTGTCCAAGCATCCATAGGGTGGCTCACAACCCCCTGTGACTCCAGCTCCAGAGGACCCAGCATCTCTGACCTCGATGGGCCACTGTGCTAACGTGCGCATAACTGCACACAGACACACAATCACGCACAATTTAAAATAGAATAAATCATTTTAAAAAACTGCATCTGGTCACAGGATGGATCATTAGGGTTCGTGCTTAAGAATTTCTAAACAACAAGGAAGAATGGAACATGTTGGATACCCACTATGTACAAGTAAGACCTATTTCCTGTGTTGAATAGCTAATAGCTTGCATTAAACAGTAATAATGGCCCGAAAGGTATTACTGTGGCAGGTGGTATGAGAGAAGGAGTGTGGTGTGATGGTGTATAAAGAAGGGACTTAGGAAACATGCTTGAAAAATGTAGTCAGGGATTGGTTCCTAGAAGAAGGGGCCACACATCCAGAGCTGAAGGTCACGGCAAAGGCAGGAAGCACAGGTAAAAACCTAGAGTAGAAACACAGGCTTCTGCCTCCTGATTTGTCAGAACAGATTGCTTTTCATCAGAAGCTGAATGTGCCATACAAGAGAGGCTTACTTCATGGTGCTCCACAGCCCCGCTTAGAGAGAGAACTAGAACACTGGAGGAGAGGATAGATATGCATTCCTGGTGCCCTCACCTTAGATCTAGATCAGCAGCTCTATATCTCCTGAATATCTCTCCTCCTCTCCTCTCCATTCTCCACACTGAACAGGACACACCTTCTAAATCTAGATTTGATTGTTGTGGGATAATGCTCTTGTACATTGTAAAGATTTGTCACTTGTACTGGCTTAATAAAACACTGTTTATCCAGTAGCCAGGCAGGAAGACTAGGCAGGGCTACCAGACTAAGAAAAATTTAGGAAAAGGAAAGACAGAGACAAAGTCACCAGCCAGACACAGGAAGCAAGATGAGAATGCCTCACTGAGAAAAGGTACTAAGCCACATGGCTAAACATAAACAAGAATTATGGGTTAATTTAAATTGTAAGAGCTAGTTAAAAATAAGCCTGGGCTAATAGGCCAAGCAGTTTATAATTAATATAAGCCTCTGTGTGTTTCTTTGGGACTGAACAGCTGCAGGACTGGGGGGATGGAAACTTCTGTCTACACTTGATTCAATTCCTTTATCTAAAGAATGAAGAACAGCTAATGCACAAACTCTCTTCGCAGTTTCTCTTGCTGTTTTGTGCTCTAGTAATCTAAATACTTCAAATCTTCCAAACTTCACTGCACCCAGCTTTGTCCCCACGTCACTTTGAAGGCTTTTTCACCTTCAAGATAGACTTTGCTTCTTACAAAAGATGCTCACCGCCTACATCTGAATGTCTTTGATGAAACATCCTCCGTTTCATCCCAACCTCAATTGTGATTCATTAACTTTCTTGGCCACCTTCCTCACAGATATATACATAGTGCCCAGTGGCCCTATGAACCACAACTGCAGGCCCGCAGTTGCAAGCCTTTGGTTGTAAGTTCACAGGTGCAAACATTAGAAGTGTATCCAAACTGGGAAATGTATTAGAGGACAGTAGGCAAATATTTATGGACATCATGATGTCCTGACTTGGCTTTTTACACCGTGTTTCCCTCTTCCTGGAATGCCTTCCTTCATTTCCTCCCATAGCTACCTTGTTTTGATTATTTGGCATCAGTTTAAGATGTTATTTCCCTTTGTGACTCTACTTAAACATCCAGTTTGATCTCTTCATCCCTCTTATCTTTCAGTATTATATACATATATGTATGATGTATGTAATCTATGTACATGTGTACATGTATAGAAATATTCAGCAATATATACACAGGCCACCATTGTACTTATATACATTTATTATTATACAGATATAATGCTAGATACCGTTTGTTTCAAGCAACACCTTGTAATTGTTAGTATATGCACATCCCCCAATGTCAGTTATGACCCTCAAAGCTATCACTGACTTAGCCAGTTTTTCTTATACCCGATTTCTTTAGTCTCTTCACTACACACTGGTGTGACCCAAGCAAAACAAAACAGTTGTGAAAAACAATCTATGACACTTCAGTCCTTTCTATGCATGTACAATTGTTGGCCTAACCCATGTGATCCATGAACCTTTCAGGGGCCAATATTGGTTAGGTGGAGGCAAAATGCTGCTAAGATTAGTCTTATTGGTAAGAACTCATTCTTAATTCTCATAGTCACCAATAAAAATCTCTTTAAGCCTATTTTTTAATAACTTATAGCTCTTTATAACTAAACTATAACGTAAGTGACTATATCTAGCATATAATAAGTATTCAATCTATATTATTGGAAGATAGATGTCATTCACTGTTTCCCTAAGTCACATGTGATACAAATCAATGTAAATATCAACCATATACATCTCAATAACACACATTAAATGTCAGTACATTGTATTAGGTAATATGGGATTCCCCTCTGTATGCTATGAATATGTTTTATTATCATTGGTTAATAAAGAAGCTACTTCGGCCTATAGCAGGGTAGAATATAGCCAGGCTGGAAGAGATAGGGAGAAAGAGTAGGCAGAGTCAGAAAGACTTCATGTAGCTGACGAAGGAAAGAGACACCAGATCCTTACCAGTAAGCCACAGTCTCGTGCCGACACACAGATAAATAGAAAGGGTTTAATCTAAGACGTAAGAATTAGTTAATAAGAAGCCTGAGCTAATAGGTCAAGAAGTGTTGTAATTAATATAGTTTCTGTGTGATTATTCAGGTCTGAGCATCGGGAAAGGAGCGAGCAGTCTCCGTTGGACAACAGTGCCAAGCCTAATTATGAAAGTGACATTGCAAGAAAATGGAAGCCTAAGGATCACTCCACTCCTTAAGATCCTTAGAAATGTTTTTAAATAGTCCAACTTAAGAGATATACTTTAGGTCACCGACATGTAGTTCAAAAACTATTGATTAGAATCGATTAATTGTATTCAGTTACAGATAGTAACAAATGCTTCCACACATACATGAAACAACTACTTAAGCCACAGTAAGATTCAGATCATGTAAGAATCTACTCAGCCTAAGAGTCAAGTTAGGACAGGAATAAGGGCAGACGGTGCTGTAGATGAGGTACTAAGCACATAATTCACTTCACACTACAATAATATTAGTGATGACTGACATTTTGACTTACATAACACTTGTTATCTGGGGCAATTTCATCATAGATGCAAATAACCATGAAATTGCTCTAATGTGAGCTTAGTTTTAGCCACCGCAGCAAAGTTTGATCTTGAACAATTCACTAAATTAATAATCAAAAGAGAGCCTATAAAATGGTGGGCTGGACTATTAGAACCCACCATATTCTTGATTAAAACCATAAAAGATGGGTTTCAGTTCACCATACATGGAAAGAATAGATATCTCACCCATAAGTAATTCCACATACTTCATCTATGGGGAACAAAACACGGTGCATATAAAAAATGATGTTATATTTTAATTTTTAAAAGGCTGTTCATTAGTTGGGTGAAAAAGGAAAGCATTCACTTGATTGTGGTTTTAGAATAAATAGCTGCCTTGATAGCTTGGATGTGTTTCAATCATGCCTCCCAAAGTGCTTCTGGTTCATAATAGTTCATCACACTTCTAAATTTTATGTATATCTATTTATTATACTATATATCCTGCATATGAATCTATATCAGAATATAATCTATACTTTACCAACTTATAATGGGTATTATTTCATCTATCATGTTGCTTTTTATTTTACCTTTTATTCCTTTTGGTCTTTTATTTTTAATTTATTTTTGTTAGTTTGTTTACTCTGAAAAAAGATTGTTTTCTATACCTTTAAGAATCGGATAATTTGGAAATAAGTAACGTTTATAGTTAAACTACTAATTAATTCAAATGTAATTTTTAAATGTTTCAGTGTGCATTTCTCTCCAGAAAGAAAACAAAGGTTTTGAACCTTTGCCAGTCGGAGATCATAGGATTGAGAAGTGGGCATTATGAATCTATTGACTCTCCTTTCTTCCTTTTCTTCTGTGGGAATAGGGGATGTTTCTGAAGTTTACAATAATCCTACACTTATCTTTGTTCAGTGAAATGGTTTATACTTTTCTTTTCCTTTTATTTTGATGTTTACATTTGATTTTCTAATAACGTTCACTACAGTGGTAAGTCCTTGCTCAATATTTACTTCTGGTATTTGTACCACCGTTACTCCCCCACTTCCACTGATTTAATTTTAGCATATTTACCATTCAGTTGTCACACCCATGGACATGAATGAATATGCAGGTGGTTCACTGACAAACTTTTCCTACAGTAAATCTTCTATACCTTGACATTAATGATTCATTTCTTTAGTTTTTCTCTTGGCCCTGTGTAGTATTTCCCCCCTGTTTCGTCATGCTCAAATGCTCCGAGCGTTCTCCAAATTGAAGCTTGCCAATATTTACAGCACAGGCAATGACTAATCACTTGGTTCCCCACAAGAATCAGAGGAACACAGATGGAATATTCTCTGACCCAAAACTGGGAATTGCTTTATTTGCACACGGCCGAATAAAGGTGCGCCCTTTAAAGACCAACTGTACAGAAACACTGCTCAGCTAATGGGGTCTGATTCCCCAGCACAACCATTTATACTTATGAATGCAATTCATTTAGCGATATTTTACAGATGAAAGTTTTTGCTATAATTCCTTGTGCGCTCTTGCCACCGTTTTTCTTTCTTGTACATTTATCATTGTTAGTATCCAATGTATTTGCATTTGGACCATTTCTGGCCATCATATACTCAAACAGTATGTCCTAAGTGGAAATCAAAACAGAAGTGACAACATAAGAGTTTGTCTGGATAAAATAATCTAAACCAAATCAGAATTTTCTTTCTGATTTGTTTCATCATTTAATTGGGGAAGGCTCTAAAATTTGAAAATAGATAGGCCAGGAACATGGGGCAGACATTTCCTAATGTCTTTCTTAATCCAGTTTCCCTATCTCAAGTCCCATCCAAGAGCAAATTATTGGAAATTCTTCCCGGCTTCTTGGACTTCATCAGCCTCTGTTTCTGATTTCCAGTACTATAGAAGCTTTCATCTCTAACTTTATTTCCACAACATTTCAACAGGAATTTGAAAAACCATACAATATGCACATAACTAGTTACTATCCTGCCTGGAAAATTCTTTACAGAGAATTGACAGAGGAATGCAACTCTGATGCTCAGTTGGGAAGAAAAGGGGGCATGTTTCCTTGAGCTCTTTTATAGTGTTAAAAACCTAGGTAAAAGTAAAATTTAAAAAATAAAAATAATATGCAAAATAGAACAGTGATTCTCTAAACTTGTCCCTTCCCGCCAACAATCAAATAGACAACGGTTTTTGCTTGGGCAAAACAATTCTCTCACTCTTGAGGTGTTTATCAAATTAACCAAAGCCTCCGCTGGTCTAGCAAGCCATCAGTGCTCTACGAAGGGGCAGATGGTTTCTGCATCGGTCTTTGTTATAGAAGAAGTGCCAAGTGTCCGTGTAAAGTGGTAGAATGAAATTTAGGACTAGGGCTACCTCTGACTGCTTGCCTTCAGATCCCGGCACTGCTGGCAGATATAACCATGAATCCAAAGGCAAGAAAGAATTTCCTGGATCTCTCAGTTTGCATGCAGCATGTATCTCAAAAGAAAGCTGAACTGGTTGCTTTTCTGATGCTGTGATAAAACACATGACCAAGATAATTCATAGAAGGAAGAGTTTATTTGGGATTGTTTTCCAGAGGGATGACTCCATTAGCATCATGGGAAAGCAATCATGGCAGCTGGAAGTTCACATCTTGAATCATAAGCAAGGAGCAGAGAGCAAACTAGTGCGTTATGGCTTTTGAAATCTCAAAGATAGCCTCACTGATACACTTCTTCCAGCAAGGCTACACTCTCTATAAACCTCCTCAAACCTTCCCACTGACTGGGGGCCAAGCATTCAAATGTCTAAGACTATGGAAGACATTCTCATTCAGACTACATATCATAGCGCAAAATGCATTTGGTCCAACTTCAAAATTCTTCATAATCTTTTACAGTTTCATGACTGTTTAAAAATCCAAAGTCTCCTTGTTATCTAGCTTCTCTGTGGTCGTGGCTACAGGCTATAGGCTAGTTTTCCTTTGCTTTGTGTCCAGAACCCTAAGAGAAACATACATGTATCTCCCTGGGAAGGAAAAAGACAGAACCTTCTGAGAAAATTGGGAGCATAGAGTGGGAGGAGAAGAAGGGGGGGGGGAAGAGAAGAAGAAGGGAAAAGGGAAGGGGAGAGGAAAATAGGAAAGAACTGGATATCCTAGACAGGGGAAGGACAGAGAGGTAGAGAGGGAAAGAGATATCTTGATAGTAAGAAGCATTATGGGGCTAGAGAGAAATCTGGCACTGGGGAAATTCCCAAGAATCCACAAGGATGACTCTAGCTAAGTCCTAAGACAGTAAGCAATAGTAGAGAGGGTGCCTGAACTGGTCTTTCCCTGTAATCAGATTGATGACTACCTTAATTGTTACCATAGAACCTTCATTCAGCTACTGATGGAAGTAGATGAAGAAATCCACAACAAAGCACTGGGCTGAACTACCAAAGTCCCGTCAAAGAGAGGGAAGAATGATAATATGAGCAATGGTGTCAAGACCATGATGGGGTTACCTACCAAAACAGCTTCTCTGAGCTCATGGGAACTCCCAGACTCCAGGCTGACAGTTGGGGAAGAAAGAGGGCAACATAGGACCAAAGTAGGCCCTCTGAATGTGGGTGACAGTTGTATGACGGGGTAGTCTGTGAGGCCACTGGCAGTGGGATTAGGATTTATTTCTAGTGCTTCAACAGCGTTTTGGGATCCATTCTCTTTGGAGGGATACATTGCTCAGCCTAGATATAGTGGGGAAGGCCTTGGTCCTACCTCAAAGTGACATGCTAGACTTTGTTGACTTATTCTCGCTGAGGAATGGATGAGAGTAGAGTGGAGGGAAGGTGGAGGGGGAGGAGGAGAAAGAGTGGGATCTGGGATTGGTAGAAAATGAGAAAAGATTGTTTTTTAAAATAAATAAATAAAAATCCAAAGTCTCTTCTGAGACTCAAGGCAATCTCTTAACTATACCCTTTACAAAAATCAAAAATTAAATTACATACTTTACTATATAAGGGAGTAGAATATACATCACCATTCCAAAGGGGATGAGTGGAGACCCAGTGAGAAAACACTGGTCCAAAGTAAGGCTAGAACACATCATAGCAAATGTCAAATTCTCTAGCTCCAGATTTAATGTCAAAGGGCTTAGAGGGCTCCATCCCTTCAATTTTGCTGCCTGCAACATACATCTCTCTCTTGGGCCGGTTCCATTCCCTGTCTGACTCTTTCTTTGGCAGGTGTTCTCAGGGCTCTGGCATCTCCAATATATTGGAAGCTCCATTGCAATCCAGGCTTCACTTTCATAGCTTCATTGCTTCAGCGACTCTTGCTCTTTCATGCCCTTTATGCAGGGCCTCCTTTGCCACACATGCCCTGGCCTCAGTGGCTCTCTAAAACCATAGAGAAAAAGTCCCAACTCCTTTACTTTTAAATTCTTGCCACATGGATGACATTGCACAATTCATCTACCAGCCAGGGATAAACCAATGGTCTTCTTTAACCATGTCAGGAGCAGGTTTTCTGTTGTTCTTTTCCTTTTCCTTTTTAGTTTCTTTTTTTAATTAATTAATTTATTTATTAAAAATTTCCACCTCTTCCCCGCCTCCCTTTTCCCTTTCCGTCCCCACCTCCCCTCCCCTCCTCCCTCTCTAGTCTTAAGAGCAGTCAGGGTTCCCTGCCCCGTGGGAAGTCCAAGGTCCTCCCCCCTCCATACAGGTCTATAAAGGTGAGCATCCAAACAAACCAGGCTCCCACAGAGTCAGTCCATGCAGTAGAATAAAATCCCAATGCCATTGTCCTTGACTTCTCAGTCAGCCTTCATTGCCAGCCACGTTCAGAGTGTCCATTTTGATCACATGCTCCATCACTCCAGGTCCAGCTGGCCTTGGTGAGCTCCCATTAGATCAGTCCCACCGTCTCAGTGAGTGGACATACCCCTCGTGATCTTGACTTCCTTGCTCACGTTCTCCCTCCTTCTGCTCCTCATTTGGACCTAGGGAGCTAAGTCCAGTGCTCCAATGTGGGTCTCTGTCTCTATCTCCATCCATCGCCAGATGAAGGTTCTATGGTGATATGCAAAATATTCATCAGTATGGCTATGGGACAAGGCCAGTTCAGGCACCCTCTCCTCTGCTGCCCAGGGAAAAATCTGGGGATCTCTCTTTGGACCTGGGAACCCCTCTAGGATCAAGTCTCTTGCAAACCCTACAACGGCTCCCTTAGTTGAGATATTTACTTTCTTGCTCCCATATCCATCCTTCCTCCATCCCACCCATCCCATTCCCCCAAGTTCTCCTGAATCCACCCTTTCTCCCATCTCTCTACCTATCTCCCCTTACATCCAACCCCCACACCCCCATTCATCCAAGTTTGCCTGGCAATTTTTTCTACTTCCAATATCCAGGAGGTTAACTATATGATTTTCTTCAGGTTCACCTTCTTATTTAGTTTCTCTAAGATCACGAAATACAGGCTCAAAGACCTTTAACTATGGCTAGAATCCACTTATGAGTGAGTACATACCATATTCCTCTTTTTGGGTCTAAATTGCAGTTGTTTTCCAGGAGCAGAGAGTCCTTATGCCTTTTCTTTTCACAAGTGAGGTTAGCTGGCTCAGATCTTGCCCTGTGGGTACCATTCTCTTTACTCCGATGCAGAGCTGATATCTCCTTAATGGAAGTAATTTCTATAACAATTGCAATCTCTCTTTCAGCACAAACTTTAACTGTACCATTAAGCTTGTTAGCGTTCTTTCCCCTTCCAAAGTGCACAATCTATATTTCATTCTGCCCCATGTACTCATTTCCACTGTCAACCTGCACAAGAGCGATTACTAACAACCACAGGACAAAGTCAATATTAAGCCATTTTGAAATTCCCTTCATTGGGAAATTAGTTTTTTTAATATAAATTTTAAATTTAGCCTCAGGCAAATTCTTAGGGCATGGGTAAAAGGTACCCACATTTTTTTTTCTGACAAGATATCACATGAACAGCTCAGCTATCAGTACTGCTCCTTTTTGAAACTCTTGACCTGAGCCTCCACAGTGCATATAGCTTTCAGCACTGCCGTCTTCCAGGCTACAATTGCTATGTCCCATTAAGCTCGGGTTATAATGCCCAACTGCTTTTCCAGTCCAAAGTTACAGGTCTTCAATATTTCCCATAAAACACAAACAAAACAAAACAAAGGAAAGCATGGTCATGTCTGTCATAGTAATAGCTCACTCCCAGTACTTTACTATTGCTATGATAAAATACTAACAGCAAGTCACCTTATGGTGTGTTTATCTGGGCGTGCAGTTCCAGAGATCTAAGAATTCATCACCGGCATGGGGAAGCAGGCCTGGTGGCTGAAGTGGAAAGCTGAGAGTTCCCTTCTCAAATGACAAGTACAAAACGGGGAGCAAACTACATGAGTCGTCAGGAACAAACAAGCAGCCTCTTCTTACAACACCACTGGGATTAAAATCATGCACCACCCGATTTCTAGGGCAACTGGTGTGGCTACTGGGACTAAGGGTGTGTGTTACCATAATCTGGTATGTAACTAAGGCTGACCAGTAAGACTGTTTTACTCTCAGATCTTTAGGCAGTCTTTATTTATTAAAATACTGATGAAATGCCACTATACCAGACTCCCATGTCTCACCCGTTATAACCTTCTTTATCCCATGATTCCCTTTTTTCCCTTCATATCACCTAAATTCTATCTCGCTTCATTTGAGATCCCCCAATGGTTCCCGACTAATTCCCTGACTTTTATGAGAACTCCAATCTTTACCTAAATATTCAAAGTTAGCATCCACATATGCGAGATTGAAAGGAATTCTTCTGTCACGCTCCAGAGTCACCAGATAGAGACTGCCCTGTTGTAAGAAAATCATCGGCCCACGAAATAGATCAAAAGAGAAACAATACATCAACTGCATATGATTTGCCTCAACATGTAAGAAATACAGATTCCTATACTCCCTCGGGTCCCTGAAGTCATTTTTTGGGGTCTATTAAGGTTTTTTCTATGGCTATGATAAAACATTATGGCCAAGTCAACTTACAGAAATAGTGTATTTGATCTTACAGTTCCAGAGGTGAGTCTGTCGTGGTGAGGAAGCATGCAAGCTATCAAACAGCAGGCATGGCACCTGGAACAGGAAGCTGAGAGCTCGCTTCCCGAACTGTAGTATCAAACAGAGAGAGTAAAGTAGAAATAATACATCTTTAAACTCTCAAAGTCTACCTCCAGTGAAACACTTCCTCCAGCAAAGCCACAACTCTTTTTATTTTATGTGCATTTGTGTTTTGCAGTGGGTGTCAGGTCCCCTGGAACTGAAATTACACACAGTTGTGAGCTGCCACATGGGTGCTGGGAATTGAACCTGGGTCCTCTAGAAGAACAGGCAGGGCTCTTAACCACTGAGCCATCTCTCCAGTCCCCAAATATTCAAATACCTGAGAGCATTGAGATACTTATCTTTCAAACCATCACCTAGGCCCCATATTCTCACAACCATACCATAATATAAAACGTAATAAGTCCAATATCTTTTACAGTTGCTTAATAATCTAAAATCTAAAATCTCTTTTGAGACTTAAGTCAGTCTCTTAATTACATTCCACTGTAAGATCGAAAGCCAAATAATGTCTTTCCAACATATAATAGCGTAGAATACACATTACAATTCAAATTGTGAGGAAATACTGAACCAAAGCAAGACTGAAACTTTGCAGCGGAAAAATACCAATTCTCTAGCTCCAAGCCTGAGGTGGGTGAGACAGGTTTGTGCCTTTAGGCTTGCTGACCGTAACATGCTTTTCTCTCTTGACCTGACTCTACTGCCTGCATGCAGCTCCCCTTGACAAATATCTCACAGCTCTGGCATCTCCAACATCTTGTGGGTTCCAATACAAGGCAGGCCTTACCTCCACAGCTTCACATTTCTCTATCCCAGCTCCTAGTATTCTTCTCTCCTGAAACATCTTGACTTGGGCCTCCAAGTCTGCATAACTCAACCCTACTGTCTGCCAGGCTCTTAGTAGGATGGCCCATTACACTCTGCTTACACTGTTCAACCACTTTTCTAGTCCAGAGTCACAAATTCTTCCACGTTCCTCCCAATGTCTGTCACAAAAATAGTACACTCCCTAGTATCAAAGTCTGTATCGGTTATTTTTCTATTGTTGTGTTAAACACCATGACAAAAAAAATTAAAAACCTATAAAAGAAAGAATTTGCTTGGGCTTATGGTTCCAGAGGGCTGGAGTCCATAAAGGTGGAGCAAAGCCATAACTGTGGAAGCAGGAAGCTGGCGGCTCACATCTTGAACTGTAAGCATGGAACAGAGAAAAACCTAGATATGGACAATGAGTCTTTAAACTCTTAAAGCCTGCTCCAAGCAGCATACTCCCTCCAGCAAGGTCACACTTCTGAAAGCTTCTCAAGCAGTGCCACCAAGTAGGGTACCAAGCATTTAAATGCACAATACCATGGGGACATTGATCATTCAAATCACTGGGGTGAGGGGTTAGCCTGGTAAGAAGGCAAAATGCAGGGAAGAGAAGGGGAGACTAACTCAAATCTCTCCAATTAGATACTTAATTTTTCCAGATATTACCTGAGTTACCAGTCTTAAGTCAACTCTAAAAGTCCTGGAGGCCATGGAATAAAGTCACCCTCAACCTCAGACTCTGTTTAACTTAGCATAAGGCTCATTACCTTTTAGTACTAATCCCCAGTTCTCTCCCTGCTGTCTTAATGAGGCCTGAGTCATTGGTTCATCCTCACGTGTGCCAAGAGCTGCACCCATGATCATAGCTTATCTGGGAACCTGTGCCAAGCTCCACCTCAAGGCCACAGCCTTGTCTGCTCTGGAGCCCTGGGGCCAGAACTGCTGCAAGGTCCCTATTTCAGGCTTTGTTTGGTAGAGTTACAAAAAAAAGATCACAGGAGCAAAACCAAGTCAGTTCTCATTAGTCCTAAGAGGATCAGAAAAAAGTATCTCAAGCCTCAACTTTGTGACATGATTAAGTTCTGATATATATATATATATATATATATATATATATATATATATATATATATACACACACATACATACAGATCTTCTGGCCAAAAGGACTAGGGCATTAAATACACTGCAAAGCTTTAAATATCTGTTTAATGAATGAAGTGAGTTATACTCCATGTCACAAGTCATCGTTCCTACCTCATGGTGGTGGCCCAACATGTGAGATGGGACTCTGTCCCATCCGTATAACATGTTTTCTATGTTCTCTAGAATAAATTTCTTCTTAAACTGTTGGCTATTATGTTAAGTCCTTGACAAGCAGTTTCTATTCCCTTGGAAACTCGTTCTCATTCTATCTACTCCCAACCCAACTAGAGAAGATTAGCTTACGCCAGGAACAGTCAACATGTTCCATAAAGGACTAAGAGTAAGTAAGAGGCTTGTGGAACATACAGCCTCTTCTGAAATGGCTCAACCATGCCCTTGTGGCATTCAAGCAGCCAAAGAGCATAGGAAAGGAGTGGATACGGTCCAAAGAAGCACTAGTAAGCAACAGAGGCAGGGAAATGGATTTGACCTAGGCCCAGAGTGCCAACGCCTGGCACAGCAGTTACAGAGTAAAGCTCTAAGTACCTCTTCGGAGTTGCCTGACTGCAGCCTTAAGCTCACTGCCTTCTAGGTGTTGCTAGCATCTGCCTCATCTTCTTCTAAGATTTAACTGGGAAACTGAAAAGGTTTCTACACATCTCCCCGCCACATCAGGAAGTAGCACTTACTTCCTGGCAACTGGTGGCTGTCTTCCTCTGCTTTATGTGTGCTGGCCGTAGACCCTCACACTTACTGCATCCTCTGGACACTGCCCGGTCAGGGCCTGTGTACAGGGAATCCACCCACTGCTACTGGGCTGTGTTCCATGGTCTGCTGCCTCACTCTACTGCCATCTCAGCCACTTGGTTTCAGCATTCATCACGCATCAGCCAGGATCCTTCACAACAAACCTGGACCAGGTAGTAGGACTAGCTTGGCCATGCTATCAACTTCCAAGTTAGTGTTTCCTGATGGTGTGCTGGAGGCTACACAGTCTATGGATTCATAAGTGTTCACAGAAGAGCAGTTTCTGTGGTCAAAGAATTTGGAAGATCTCAAAGATGGGTACAGTTTGAAATAGTATGTCTTGTAGGACTTTCTCTGGGTCTATGACAAGCTCTTATTCTTTATTTACCTTCAGAAGAGAAATCAAAGTGCTCTTTGGCAATTCCAAAATTGTTTTTATTACAAAGCAGTTTTCGAAGGCCATCACATACCAACAAGAATGTAGGGAACATGGATAGGAAACTCAATTTAGGACAAATGACACGAGTCTTAATCTGAGTTGCTTGATGGCAAATGTTGCCTACGTGTATGCCTTACAGAGGAAGGAATCTCTGTAAGATCTTGAGATTCCTTCCTGTTTGCTGTGTTTGTATTTATTTCTCATCACAGGTTATGCAGGACATTAGTGGGATGGGCTCTGCTTGTCTGGCCTCGGAGGGTGGGTTTTTTAAGCAGAAGTAAGGTCATCCAGACGCTCCATCAGGCAGGGCAGCTGTATCTACAAAGATTCCCCAGTTAGTGAAATACAATGCCCTTCCTTCCTGAAGCCACTGGTCCCCAAGTCAATCAAGTTTTCTCCTCTGTGACTCTTAAAAGAAGTTCAAAGTGGCCTACAATTCATGTCAAACAGACTGGCCTGCAGCTTCCTAGTTTGTCCCCATGGGCTCCTTTATAAAACCATGGCTTTATTGGTCTTAGTCAGCCCATCTCCTCAGGGGGCCTCTGCTGAACTCCATGAACTTCTTTAAACTTCCCAGGGGCTTCTCCTATTTCCCTCAGCCTCCTTCCATGAGCCCAGAACCTGGTGGGATTGACCCGGGGAGGCACTGTGGAAATGTTAAATCTTTCCGGCAATTCCCATGTGCTACTTGCATTCCTCTCCCTCCATCCATCTGTATCCACACAGCCTCTGCCCTGGCCCTGGCTGTGGGGTGCAGCATCTCCCTCCATCTCAGCAGGAGCCTGCGCTAAGACCCTGGCTCCCACACAGTCCCACTCCTACAGCCTTCATCGACAAAGGGCTTCTCTTCTTGTTCCTTTCATCGTAAATCAGAGGTTAAAAAAAAAAAAACAAAACGAAACAAAACAAAATAAAACTTGCAATCTAACAATGCCTGGGAAGAAGCTTCAAGTCTCCTGATAAAAAAGGTGCTACATATTATTATTTCTGCAAACAAGGGCAATAATAGCCTATTGCTTCATCTAATTCTCCTGAGTGGGCTCAGGCTCTGTAATTACCTGGGTTATAGGCCACTTACTTGGAAGGCGGCATCTGAAGGCATAGGGGCCACAAGGCCCAACAGAGTTTCACATCATGTGCCCTGAGCATTCCCTCGGGCATGTGTGCTACGAGGCCCACTTGGGGACTGGAGGAGGGTTAGGTGGGATTTTTAATATGTGGAAATTGACTTTAATAGAAGAATTACAAACCTGTAAGGCAAGTTCAAACTAGTCCATCCCTGGGGCCCCGGCACCCATAGGGAGTTATCTTTCCCAAGCAGGGTCTGAGGCACCAGAAGGAAAGCCTGAGAGAGCAGGGGTTCGAATTAATGTGGGCTTGAAGTCGCCCTTTAGCTTGGTGCTATTCACTTTCAGTCTTTTCATTCTCAAAATGAGGGAGTAGATAAAGCCCACCATGTCTGGATTGTTCCTCCGGCTTAGGATGTAGGGGATGGCTTACAACGACTCCAGAGGCCAGGATGACGCCCACTAAGGCCAGGGCCAAGGGCATGAGGCCCCATTTCACTCCGGTCTGTTCCGTTCTTGGGTTTTGGGGTTTAGCATAAGATCCGACTGTGAGAAGTTTCTCCTCTATGTAAAGGGTCACGCTGAAATACTGTCCTATCTTTTCCCATAATGCTCTTCAAACCTAAGTTAGGAGCGTCTTCTGCAAGCCTGGCTTTTCACTCTCCCTGCTTTCTCCCATAGTTATCCAAAAGTCCATGGAAACTGTTAGGATGTTTCTGGGAATGGAATAAAAATATCTACATTTAATGTCATCACCTAGGGGTTTAGAATTCCATCTTTTGATTAGGGTGCCAATTTCATCTGTTCGAAGATTCTCCTTTCTGTTATTTTCAGACTTTTCCTCCACATACCCCACCCCTATCTTCACCAGCACGTCTTAGGCCAGTTCCTACCAGCCTAACACAGGTGCTATCACCTTGTCCAACACGGAAGCCAGAAGTCACTGGTCTCTTCTAGCCTTTGACCACTGCCTTAAGCCCTCCTCTTTGCTCCCCATACCCTAATCCTTGGCTCACATCTTTTCAAAGGGCCTTCCTGTGTAGGCCCAGCCATGACAAGCTCAACAGAGGTCTAAGTTTCAGTAGTTTACCCTAAGGCAATACCTGGTTCCAAGAAAGATCACAAACTGAGACCACCCAGGCACCCAGAAACAGACCATCCAAAGGAAATTCCTAACGTTCCAACCGGTGTTGTTAGGATCACCAGCCAGCACACACCCATTGCTTTTCACCAGGACACCCCTAGACAAATGTCAGCCAATGAGGGGTCCTGAACCTTCGAAATCCCTCACCCCTACCTTTGCTACTACAAAAACCCAACCCCAACTGAGCTCGGGGCTCTCCAATCACTCCAATACGTTGGACACACAGAGATCAAGTTTGCAAACTTGTGTAAGAATAGAGGCTCTTTGCTTTTATATACAGGATTTGGTCTCCTAGTTGGTTTTGGGTGGGGGTGGGGGACTCCGTGATCTAAGCATAACACCTGCAGACCCTTGGTCAGGACCGCCATTTTGTGTTCTCTTGCTGGAAGCTGCAGAGCACAGAAGCACCCCTCAGTCTCTTAGCCCAGAACTCGTGTGGACCCAGATCTTGACTTCTAAAGGAAAGCACAGGGCAAACCCCCCTCTCATACTTCCGTTTTCTTTCCTGGTCTTCTACCCAGCTCACTTTAACCATGTGCCAGCATTCCTACAAACTGATTGGTCCATTCTTCCTGGGCCTGGGAGAGTGGATTGTCTGCCTCCTACCACGCTAGTCTGGTATCTGTACACCTCTGTCAGTTTGAACGATTTGTGACTGTCGCAAACTTTGAAAGCACTTGCTACCCCTGCCCTCTTCCCACCCTGCTGAGCCAGCAGGGCTGGCAGTACTGATGCCTTTTGTAATCCATGCTCATAGAAAGGACAAGGAAGGAACTGCCTGGGTTCTACCAAGGCAGCTCCTAAGTTACAGAGGATGCCCTGCTCCCCCAGATGGCACCAGAGTTTTCCTGTCCCCATGTGAAGAAGTCTCTGACTATATGACTTATGACCCAGCTTTTCTACTGAGATTGGGGTGGGAAGTCAGTCCCATGTATGTTTTTAATGCCTTCAGTGCCCACAGGCCTTACCCAAGTCACAAGGCAGCCAGTAGAGTGGATGGTTTAACCAGTTTAGAGGAACAGCAAACATGAAAGGAGGGACACAGGATGACCTCATGATTGGTACTTCCAAGAGAAATGGCTTCCTGGACAGTTCTCTCCTTCTGGCCTTCCTCCTGGCTAAAACATTAACATTCCCCAGTTCTAATACTCTGTTCTTACTGTCATTGTCATGAGGCACTGGAAACCACATTCCTCACCAAGGCATCCTTCTAAACCTTGTGCAATTCCTGGATTTCAGAGCTACACTTCACTTCCATGTTACCTCCTTGCCTTCTTCCCAGCTGTGGGGTTCCATCGTGTGTGTATGTGTGTGTGTATGTGTGTGTGTGTGTGTGTGTGTGTGTGCACGTGTGCGTGCATGTGTGTGGTGTATATGGTGTGTGTGAGAGGGTGTGCATATGTGGTGTGTGGGGTGTGTGTGTATGTGACCAGCCAGGGTTCCTTCCTTGCCTTCCTTCCAGCTGTGGGGTTCTATCATGTGTGTGTATGGGGTGTGAGGGGTATGTATGTATGTATGTGTGTGTGTGTGTGTGTGTGTGTGTGTGTGTGTGTGTGTGTGTGTGTCCAGCCAGGGCTCTGCAAGCAGAGACTTCCTTCTACCTCCCTTCCTACAGCAGGGCCCACCACAGCTCCCAGTGGTAGACTCAGTCAGCAGCATCTGGCTTGGGTTGTTCTATGCAGATCTGGAATCCAAACAGTTTAAAGAGTTCTGACTCCAGGAACTGTGGATGGCAACGCTTTCTGTTATTCACAGTTCCAACTTTCCCATCTGGCTGTTTTCAGAGTGAAAGCTGGAGATTACTGCCAGCATTAATTACAATCAGGTGCACTTTTCTTCTACCCCTTGTTGTCCTGACGGTTTCTCACACAGCGAGAAATCCTTAAAATGCATGTGCCCTGAAATGTAGCACATAAATCGTGCAGCTGGTGAAAGTAGCTGTCAGCCGGCTGAGCTCTCCCCGGACCTGGGTGAACCTCGCCAAGGTCACGGACACTTCCTCAGGTGGAGAGGTGCACTGGAGTCCTTGGCTCTCCACAACAGGAAATGTCAAGAGAATTAGTTACTTTGTGAGATTTCTAGCACTTCCTGCTTCTAGTCTCACCATAGCGGCTTCACAGTGAGCTGTGAGGAATGTCTGTCTTCAGGAGCCCAGTGGAATCAGAAGGCAAAGCCACTAAAAAACGAAAACGGAAAACAGACAAATGAACAAAAATATTTAGTCAAGCCTCCCACCCCACAGTCCCACCTGCTCGTGGCTTCTCTCACTCAGCTACCCCGGCTGTTTCTAGTCAGGGTATGAAAAACTCTCCATTTTGAAATAGTTTCTTTCCCTTTATGTCCTTGTATGCATATTTACATATTACATGGAGAGTTACTTAAACTCTCCAGCAATTTCTTTTTATTGTTCTCATTATTTTTCTCTTCAGACTACATACATGAATCCTTAGGATTGGCCACACAGAGACCATTCTGCGTTTGTAAAGACATCTGAATTTAATTCTGATTCCCCATTATAGGGTTTTATTTACTTCTTCAGAATGGGTCTGATAACAATGGTGTCTCCACCATTGCTAACTGGGTAACTCTGGGCATGCTGAATATCTAAACTTCAGATTTTCACTGTCCCTCAAAAGGCTCAGACTTGCCCCCCCCCCATGGTAGAACCTTTAAATGGTGGGGTCTAGTGGGAGGTTATTAGGGATCAGCCCAGAAGTGAAAAGAAATGACAAGGTGGCAGATGGCCGTGTGAGAGGCTCTCTGGGAGCACGTGGCAAGATCTAGGCTATTGGAAGAAGGACCAATGGTATCAGTATTATCCAGGAGGAAGGAAATTGTAGACTACATATGTGGAAGTGATATGTGAACACCATGTTTCCAATACTGTTATCTTGTCAATCAGCCTGATCTTCATAGGCTTTTCTTGTTATATGTGGCTCAATCATTTTCAATTAATCACCCAAGCTATTGAAATACAGAGTTCTCAATGTCTGTAAAAGAAAAGCATAACCTAGCATCTGTGTTCCATCCCTCCCCCCCCCTTCCTCAGGCCCAGCGCTCACAAAATAATGAACTTGGTGGGGGCGGAGGTAATGAAGGTGATCTTGAAAGAGCCACACAGGAATTGTTTCCTCAATGAGACAGAGCAGAAGAATTTACCACGACCACTCTGGTTGTGCTGCTAACTCAGCCCAGGCCATGACTTGCCTGACTTCCCAGGGCCTATATCTGCTGCCTGTGTGAATTCTCTGTTGATGTCTATTCCGCCCATTCCACCTGCTACTGGCTGCCATAGCAGGCCGCCTGCAGCCCTTACATAGTGTGGATCCTAGCCACAGCTTCGTCGGGCTACCACAGCCGTCTCTCAGATGAGTTCTCCGGCTGCATTCATAATCTCAGTAGAATAAATGAAGTTTTTGACAGTTCATTTATTTCCCTGATCTATTTCAGATGTCTCTGCAGACAAAGCGCTGGGTTAGTCCTGCCGGTTGTCTTGAATCGGATATTAGGTGAGAGCACTTCCGGACACCCATCACCGAGGAGTGCATTAATTGTATTTGCACACAGTTACAGAGTCCAGCAACCTTCTGAGCCTGTAATTCCTCTCCTTCATTAAACCCCATCGGCATGCTGAGATGTATAAATGAGCTCTTTCTGTGGGTCTGCTTAGAGCAGGCGCACTCATACCTGTGCTCGGCACTGGAGAGGATCATCAATCCTTGGAAAATAGGGGAAAATACATTATGCAGACAGATGGCTTAGCCCAACTCTCCCTTTTCCACATTTTAAATAGTTTTATTCAAGTGTTTTTATTTTTAAAGTTGGCAAGTCTTCTTTCTGCTTCCATGGGTACAAAACTTGAGCAGCTGTGTCTCCTCTTGAACTTCTGTTCCACGAGCTATAAAGTGTGAGTGGAAGACATGATACGCGAGAAAACCTCTGAGGTCAGCAAGGCCTGCAAGAAAGGTTGTTGGCTGAATGAAAACAAAATTCTGACGTCGATGTTATGGTTCATGGTGTGTCCACCCCATTGGTCAGCACTTGCACTGGAGAAGCCATCGCTGTCCCTGGGGCACTATTGGTAAGGGAACTCCCTGGACTGCCTGTCTACCCAGTTGCCTTCACATGAGGGAGGGAGGCACCCCGAACTAGTGATAAGGATGTAGCCTCCAGAGTCAGACAGATTAATCTTTCTAGTCTGCCCCGGCTATTAACAATGGCATACACAAGGTCTTCTCAATTATGGGACTTCTGTCTGTGCAGTGAACTTCAGGCAATTTCAAGTATTTGGTAAGCTAATGAATGAATATAAAACTTTCAGAACTGACTCATAGCCTGGCAGATAGAACTGGCTCTGTGAGTGATATCCTGGTTATTATAGCCCACACTGGATAAAGAGACAGGATCCACAATGAGATCTGCTGCCTTTTTCTTGATGGGGGTCACCTCGCTCTTTTCCATCCACTAGAGTATAATACCATGAAGCATTTGAAACTACATGGCAAATCTCCCTTTAGTTACTTCAAACAGCACATGTCTATCTTCTGGCTTTGCACAAGTTATGAGTATGGGCACTGTTTAACTGGATCCCCATGTTTAGGGTTGTACAAGGCAGCAATCAAGGTGTTGATTGGCCTGCAGCCTTGTTTGGAGACTAGAAACAAATCTACTCTAGATTCACTCAGGTCCTGGCATAGGCTCAGTTCCTTCCAACTGCAGGACTGAGGACATTTTAACAACTGAAAACTGTTCCTAGCTCCTGAAGGCTGTTGGTTGTTATTGCTCTCACTTAGCAAGAACTAGTAGTTCATGGGACAGCATAGGAATTTGCAATGCCCATGCAACTTTTTGAGCATTCAGGGCCCTCCCCACATCCCTTCAGCTTCAGCTTATGGTTGGGGTCACTTCATCCTCCACAGCAGTGTGAGTCAAGTTCTCTCCCATTTCACTTGATTTCCTGTTCATGCTTCTTCTTCATTTCCACTGCTTCATGATTATATTGGGTGCATCTAAGCCAGGATAATTTGCTATTTATTTATTTATTTTTGAGTCAGGGTCTACCACATAGCCCCAGCTGTCCTGGAACTCATTATGTGGACCCGTGCTCTTGACCTCACAGAGATCTACCTGCCTCTGCCTCCCAGGTGGCATATGCCATCAGACCCAGTCTGTTTATTTTATAAAATTTACTTTAAAACACATGCGTATTTGTATGAGTGTGTGTATTTGAGATGGTGTTATAAATAGGTGGCCATCTTCCCACTACTGTGGGGGCTGCGAGCCAAACTCGGGTCTTCTGCAAGAGCAATGCATACTTTTAACTGCTGGGCCATCTTTTCAGTCCCAGCCTGCCTATTTTAAGATGAACTCGTTAGTGCACTTAATTCTGTTTGCCAGCTGTAGGGATTAGGATATAGACATTGCTTGGGCATTATTCTCCCCACTATAAATCAGATGATGAGGTTCAGCCAACTCGGAATTGACTGATCTTACAAATAATCCTACTATGCACTCAATTTGAGCAATGATCTACACCAATAGAAATCTATAAAATAAAGGTGTATAAACACTTAGTTACTAGAGAAGGTTATGTAGAAAATTACTGTGATGGTTAAATTGAATTAAACAAAACACTGAAGAGTCTATCAGGGGTGAGTGACAAGGTTTCTGCTCAGGGTTTCTGAAGTCTGTGTTCCAACCGTCAAATATCCACTGCAGCAAGCCCCTCCCTCCACGTCAATGCCTTTGAAGGAGCTCCAGAGAAGACTGAGTTGGAAGATAACCTGAGGCTGCGGATACTGTGTAGGGATGATGGACCACAGGAGCTCACCTTATCACGCTATGAACGGAGATGTAAATCCTGAGATTCCACAGATAGAGCATGTCAGAATGCTTTGTAGTTAGCAATAAACGCCCACGGGCAGACAGTGGGGAGATTCTGATTATGTGAATCACAGAGGCACAGGCTCCAGATGCCTGTAAGTCATAGAGGATGCCTTGCATAGGAGCGTCTGCCTGGCCAAGGTACTATAGTATATGATCTAGTACGGTGACTTGGAGCCGGTCACTGACTGCACGGTACATATGGTCTGGTGTATATTGTAGGGACTAGCTGGGGATTTTTTTTTTCTTTACAGCACCGCAACCTTCTTTTTTATTGGTTCAGAGTACTTCCTTACGTGGAGGAATGAGGAAAGATACAGATAGACTATTATCAACAACATATTATAATGTTGTAAGAGTAATTAAAAATTTGAGCTCTGGCCATGACAACAACATAAAGAAGAAATCATTTTTCTTATTTTCGGTTGAAGTGTTGAGGTTGTGGATTAAGGAAGAAGGCACAGTACCACCTGCACAGCTTCTAAACCTACAGATTCCTTGGCTCTAAACCTACAGATTCTAAGACAGAGATATGGCTTAGAGGATGAAAGTCTGTTTCTTTATCATACAGTGCTCAGGAAATAAGGAGGAGAAAGGGAGAAATTGATGGAAGAGTGGTATAGTTCAAATTGACTTTTTCTGAAGTTCAACCCGAAAAAGCAAAATGGATTAGATATACTACTATCATTCAGAGAGCAAAAGGGAGAAGCATGGCTCCAAATTTCTCATTGATATTTCTAGATAAGACATAGGACATCCAGTCTAAATAACTAAGTGGGTTCTTACCCTATGGTAGGATGCACTAGGCCTGTATGGCATGCTGGACTAAAGTAACCCTTAATGGTGTCCTACTGGACTTGGGACAGATAGAGGCTATGACACAAATTTGGGACTAAACAACCACTAGAAGCAGGAGGGAGACTTCTCAGCTAGTGAAAGGCTGGTGATTCCCAAGCTTAGCTGGAGGTCTGGATTACAGACTCACCAATCGCAAACCTTGGGCTTGCATGCCTATAGGGCCAGGGACATCCAGAAACCAAGAATTAAACAAGCAATAGAGGAGGAGCCTCCAGAAAGCTCTGTCACACAAGCTGTCCCTCCCCACTATAAACGCCTGGGTGCTTCTCAGATAGAACAGCCAAAGGAGGAAGGAGGCAGAAGGAAGAAAGCAAATATTTTCTTCAAGACAGATCCCATCAGCAGCTTACACTAAGATTAGAGCCAATACATACAACAGGGAAGTGTGTATATGCATGTGTACGTGGGTGCATGTGTGTGTGTGTGTGTGTGTGTGTGTGTGCGCGCGCGCATGTGCGCACACCATCTGCTTTATGTGTGTGGTGTTGTGAGTGTGAATATACAAGTATGGTACCCATGCGTGCATGTGGAGGACATTCCATATCTTCTCTCGCTGTCTGTCTTACTATCTTGAGATAGGGTCCTCACTGAACAAGAAGCTTACTGTTACAGCTAGGATAACTGACCAGTGAACTCTTGGGATCAGTCTGTCTCTACTGGGGTTAAGGACACACACAACCATGGTTGTTGTTGTTATTGGTTTTAATGTGGGTTCTTGAGATCTGAACTCAGGTTCTAATGTCTTCAGAGCAAGCATTCCTATCCACCGAGATCTCCCCGTTCTTCAGTAAAGATAATTTATTGGCAATGACCAAGATTTTATTGGCTATGAAAATAACAATAGGATTGAAGGCCCGACTTCTGTCACTGTCACTGGAGCAGCGGCTCCCTGTGGCACTGCACTGTCCAGATGATTTACAAACTCCCAGGGGGACTTAGCGGCAGGCTGTAAGTTATGAGGTTGATCGTGTTGAGATATGCTGTGTGCCAGCTCTGGTGAAGGAAGACCAGCACAGACTCAGAACTGACAGGTAACGATCAGCCTTTCTCCAGTCCTAGAAATAGAGCGAAATACCTGACTTCAGTTTGAGTTGTTAGCAATTCAGCCATGTAATCGTCCACAACCTGTGTAGAGCGAGGCTACAGCAACTAGTTCTCTGCCGAAACGGGCCGGGAAGGAAGGCAGCGGAACACAGGTATCAAATTTTCAATAAATGCCTTTTCCAGAATCTTTGGTTAAAGACTCCATTCTGGGTTATATAAGAGACACAAAATAAGTTTCGTTACAGCCGCTCTCTGAGAACAGCTGCACTGCTGCTGCGGCCAGCAAGCCTCTAAACTGCAGAAGCAACCAGAAAATGTCTTTTAGTCTCCATCATAGCATGAATCCCAATTGTCCAGGGTTTGGCAAATGACATAATGTGGTCCTAAAACTACTTTTTAATTTTAAATCAGTACAAAAATCTATTATTAAATTGTGTTGTAGTCATCATTGAAAATTAAAAAAAACTATCATTCTGTAGCTGATAGTTTTTGATTCTTTTAGTTTAACAAAAAAAAACCCTATAATACTCATACATATTTAACGTGTGGTGGTAGGGAAGTTGGACATTATCACCACCAAAATTTTAGTTTGGCATCCATTTGTTCTTCCTAATACATAGCCCCCTTTAGTTGGGGTCCATATAATGGCTGACTCACCCTAAAGGGTTCAATAAATGCCACATAATTTTGGTTTTACTATTTAGTGGTGCACCATAAACCATCAATTAGTGAAAATACTTGGGAATAAAGTACCTTTTCCAGTTCATTGAATTCACTGGTACATTTCAGCTTCAATGGCAAATTTTCTTCTCATTCTTGCAAGGAATCTGTCAAAAATGCATTACTCCACACTACAGTGTGCCAACAATTAACATCTGATAGTCACGGAAGATTGGTCCCTTTGTGCCTTGCTCTCAATCGGTCTAAATACTGGTTCCCCCATAGTGTTAGACAGTCAGTGCTGGTTATTACTTCAAGCATACAAAGTATAATTTGTTTCTTTTTCATTAACTGGGTATCTCTGTAACATATACACTATAATTACTTATTAAGATCAAAATTGCAAAGTACAAATTTTCATTTCCACAAAAAAGTCAACAGGTAAAGATATTATATTTTATAAACTTGAGCAGACGCCCTTGTAGAGTTAAGTGTCACTCCTGAAGACTTTATAGTCAGTGCTATAACTATAGCCAGGAGACTGTGAGCCCCAGCCTAAGACAGGTGTTTCCACTCTCTTCACACACTTATCTTAATGTGTTGTACAGTTAAGCCTATAAAATGAGGTGGGAATTTCACTAGGGCAGCTTTGAGCTGGACCATGAAATGCACTCAGCTCTGTGTTTGCACTGCGTCTGTGTGAACCCTCAGTGAATCTTCTAGAAATACAACCAAGGACTTCAGTCTCCATGATGTGCATCATGGTCATGCATTTGGACATCTTTAAAATAATGAGTGGATATTCGTAAAAAATCATAAAACATGCATCTCGTGCTTGGAACTCTACTATCAGACATCGAAGGGATTTAAAATCAACTGCAGAGTGAGCCTGTGTCTTCAGAGACATTAGTCATGGTTAAAGGAAACAGACACCTGTGAAATTCATAAAGAAGAGTGCAGTGCTGGACCACCTTAGTTCCATGCTCATGATTTTCTGAAACAGGACAGAAGGTTTATCACTGCCCATGTAGCTCATTTGTAAGGGTCACGTTATTAAACACAGCCTGGGTCATGTATCTCTGAGCATCAGATCTAGAGCCCCCTTTTACTCTGTGTAAATTTTCAATATTGTGACTTTCCACGCATCTGTCCATGGACTACAGACGCCACAGCCCCGCTATTCCCAAGCCTTAGTCACACTGTTCCTTACAACTTCTCCTGAAAATATTAGATACTTTTCCGTTGGAACCTTCTCAAATGCTGCATCCTTCTCCTGCAAAGACTCCTCAATGCAGCTATGATATAAAAATACCATTTCTCTTTGCAGCAGAGACTGTTACAGAAGACTACAACCTACACTCAGTCAAAATACAGAAATGAGGAGCCCAATCCCAAATGATACACCAGCAACACAACTCCTGTACATGAGGCTCAAGGAACACCAAGGAAGAGGGGGATAGGATGATTGTAAGGTCCACCAGAGGAAGGGGCATATTCTGTGAGACTGTCTCTCCTAGTAACATCAGGAGCTAGACCCATAAAGTCTCACCCACATTACTGCTCAAACATGAGATGAGCAAGGACAACAGCGATAGAAATTCTAGTGTGGGTGGGGAAAAGCTGTGTGGTGCTCAACCCCATACAAAGAACAGGCAAATAAGAAACACCGAGAGTGGGAGAAATAGTCTTCCCCAGGAAGAGCACACCAATTGATTATCCAGTACCAAATGATCTGCCCTGAAAACAGATACATACAAGTAACGCTATAGAGACTGAGAACTCTGAAGCCAGCAAGAGAAGGAGACCCGCACATCTATCCGGGGCAGCCTGTCCTTGGACATCAAGTATAAGGCATGGGTTTGTCAGGTGCCTTACAGTACTGGGTGGTCAGAGACTGGTATGGTGAGCAAATACATGGAGGAGGATGGGAGAAACAGTAGGACATGGTGGTTCATGACCTGTGAAGAGAGAAAGATCTGAAGAGGTGAAGGGGGTGGGGAGAGGGCTGAAAATGACCTCCTTGCCATGGTGATATCTGGGCCTGGGCTGTCAAGGCCCATGTCTGGGTCCATGACCCCACCGCTCACTAGCTGCAACACTACAGAGAACTGGCCTGGCCTCTCACCAACTGCAGTACTTGGGAGAACAGGTACCATACCTCACCTGGGAAGCACAATAGAATTGACCCTTTGCGTGGATAGGAGGAGAGGAGAGGTGGTAGTGAAGGTGCTGGCCCCGAGGGTGTGGGAGAACTGGTCTTGCCCTTCTCCTGTGGTGGTATGGGAGCGGGAAAGATGTCCTCCTCCCTTACCCCTCGCCAACTGTGGCAGACCAGAGACCTGACCCATCTCCTCACCAGGTGTAGCAATTGGAAAAGCAGGCTCTGCACCTTGTCTGGGCAACACAGTAGAGCTGGTCCCAATGATGTAGGAGTTCCTGTGAGCCTAGCCTGAGGGCATGAAAGCAGGAGAATCAGCTCTACTCCTTGCTGCATAGGGGGAAGTAGCCAAGGCAATGCCAGAGAGCTCACCCTGGTGATGTGGATGGGGAAGAACCGGCAGGCTGACCAGCCACCCAGGGATAGGAGTTGGCCCACCCAAACATCGAGTAGATGGGGTACATCTATTATCTGCCTGAACTTGTGAAGGGCTGGTCTGTAGACCCAAAACTGCAGGATCTCCACAAAACAGGGCAACAACATCATATCCAAGAGGAGTCCCAGTGAGGGCCCATTATCAATAGTGTAGCAGAAGCCAGAGACCTCAAATCAGACCAGTCAGATCAGTGATTCATTGCAATAAACACTTGAAAGCAAAGATGCATGGACTGAAGGGTATACTATGTGGCTCATTGTGTCACACTACAGTTTCCATGATGAAAGTTTTCTTTTTCTTTACTTTTATTCTTTTTATTTTCCTTCTTTGGTTCTTCTTTTCATTAAAATTTTACCTTATTTTATTTTGGGAAGGTGGTTTCAAGAGCAAAGAACAGATATGAAGGGATGGGAAGATGAATGGGATCGAGGATGCATGATATGAAGGTCACAAAGAATGAGTAAAAGGTTAAAAAATAAAATAAATACTGGGAACTGAGTAGTGGTGGTACATGCCTTTAATCCCAATATTTGGGAGGCAAAGGTGGGCAAATTTCTGAGTTTGAGGCCAGTCTTGTCTATAGAATAAGCTCCAGGACAGCCAGTACTACACATAGAGACTCTGTCTCTAAAACAAAACAAAATAGAATGAAATTTACAGTGGGAACTGCCAAAAGAGAGAAGAATATATACATATATACATACAACAACAGCTAATGAAAGAGAGGCCATAAATTGGAAAGCGACAAAGGATTAATATATGTGGGGGAGTATTAGAGGGAGGAAATGAAAGGAGAAGGAAATCATAGAATTGCATTTTAATCTCAAATAATAAAAACATGATTTAAAAAATAGAAAAAGTGTCATTGTTCCCCAAAATCCATCTTTGGCTGCCTGTCCACATTGTCAACCCAATTATTGGCCAGTTTTATTCTTCCGTTATTTTCTCACTAAACTCAGACTTTGTACCTAAATACATATTTAAATATTTAGGACTCTGTTCTTAGTGGAAGAATAGGAAAAGGAATCAAGTCATTTTCACTTACTTCTGTCTCCAGAGATCCTAATGAAACAGGAATGCTGTTAGCAGCGAGCACCTTCATCAAATGTATTCATGAAATAGTGGTATCTGCTCTATGCTGTGTGTTTCAGTGTGTTATTGAGAATGTACAGCTCTAAACCAAAGACTAAAGCTTATATCCTCATACTACCAACTTTTTGTAATATGCCTTGATCTATTTAAACTTTGTTGACCAGTCTTTTTTATAAGCAAAACAAGATGAAAATACCCACCTTTTGTGTTTGTTGCAACGTTTGAAAGAGTTAGGTAAAGAAATTAAGACAATCACCAGGGCACAATAAATGTTATCTATGTGCCAGGACAGGTGACTGGTGACAGGATTGGGTTGCTTGTTTGAAAAACAATTTAATCCACTGCTGAGAATGGGTCTCAGTATCTCCATACCCACAGAGAAGGAGTCAGAGGACAGACGACACATGTCAGTTAAAGGGTCTGAGAGTTTGTACTGGTAGGGATAGGATCAAGAATCACAGAGCAGACAGGCTGAAGCAGGATTAATAAAAACTCAGACACAGATATTGGGTTTCAACATGAAGACCAGAAAAGCAAAACAGCCAGCTTCTGGCTCTTACCTCGACCTCAGTCCAAAAATAGTGATGCTGTCTCCAGGAAACCTCAGAATGAGACTGAAAACGGTCTCCTTCCATTTTAAAATCCTCTCCAGTTCTGATGTTAAGGGTGTGCACCACTACTGCCTGGTTTCTATGGCATGATAGCGTGGCTCCTCGGATTAAGATACATGACATTGCTACCTGGTCTGTAAGGCTGGCCAATGTGGCAGTTTGACTTTTCTCATCCTCAGGCAAACTTTATCTATTAAAATACAAATGAAATGCCACTACAATAGGCCTCTGGGAGGGATCATCATGGTTAGGTTGATGCAACTGGTAATGTTCCATGAACTGAACTCCAGAACCAAATAGAAATGAGACAGAGCGAAGAACACCAGAATTTATCACTCGTCTACATTCACCACGACTGCTATGTGACCAGTTGCTTCAAATCCCTTCTGCATGACAACCCTCACCACGATTAGCTGCTTTCTGGAACTATTGGACAAAACAAACATTTTCACTGTTAAAAGGTGTTTTTTGTTTTCTCTGCAACAGGATTAGTAGTTAACACAGTGTCACGAATAAGATCTTTTAAGTCAAACAAAAAACACTTCTTATATAATACGATGTTTTTTCTTGAGAAGTATATTTTGTTTCACTAATATTTAAAATCTTAGGGTAATCAAATATCTTTTCATTCCTTTTAAATGGTTATTCTAATTTATTTCTCAATTTTATACTGCAGTTACTATAGAGGGTCACCGTACATCTTTTTTTAGTGATTTTTTTTAATTTTTCATGTAAATAAAACTTAATGTCTTTCCTGTCTATATTATTGGACATCACAAGTAGTTCAGACTGGAAACGGGAGAACTGAGTGGGATTTTCAGTAAAATGTGTGCCTTTTCAGTATCTTTTTATAGAGGTGTAGTGTTATTTGTATTATTAATAACTACTATATTTTTTCCCAAAATGGTGAAATATGGATATATTTTCAAGCCATTGGTAGAATTTCTGGGAAATTTCTCTGTTACCTATTTATTCTTCAGTAACTGTTGTTGCATAAGGGCATTAGCCTATATGTATACTAATGTATATAAAGGAGAGATACTGAACTCAAAAGGCTTGTGCTTTGACGTAGTCTGTGCTTTCTCAGTGGAGTTATGCAGTGAATCCCTCTTTACCAGTCACAACTGGACCCTATTTGCTGGGGGTTTGTTGTTTTGTAGTATATTATAAGCAGTTTGATAGCACATATAATATTGAATACTATGACCTCCTTCACTTATCACAGAGTAGTTTATAAATTATAAATTCATGTCATTATCCTAACACTTCTGCACCACTCTCTTAATTATCATTTCTCATCTTGCCTTCTGTACGGACATATTGTTGGGTGTTAAGGGCTCTTAGCTGTGCCTGGTACAGGAGGACACTGACATTCTGTGATGATTGTCATTCCTCACGTTGTTAATAATAACCATCTCAGGCAAGAACTTGACATTTCTAGATGTTCTATAATTGCAAAATAATAATCTTAGCAATGCCCATAATATAATGAGAAATATAATGATCATTCATTAAGACCGTGATTCATAATCTCAACCATTATCATATTATGCTTAATTCCAAAAGTGGTGAAAATTATTATTTCCAGTAAGTGAGAATGAAGAGTTTCAGAACTTGAGGGAATAAAGTAAAAAAAAAAAAAGAAATACAATATGAGGAATTTTTCCTCAAGATATATTTAAAGAATTAATAGAAAAATAAGGCTGAAATCACAAAACTTTTGCTAACTCGTTTGCCTGAGCCCTAACATAAAGTTGACATTTCTAAATTGTTGAAAGCTTTCTTACACGTGCTATGTCTTCCTCCCAAATTTCTTTTAAGAATATTTCACCAAGTTGGAGACAGAGCACCAACTGGCTATCTCTTGTCACCAAATAAGACTTCCAGTACTAAAAATGGGTTACACCTACTCAAATTCTTGTCTGAATTCACTCCATGGGAACCCCAAATCACCTAGGCTATTGACTAGGCTGTTGGTGGCCCTCCACAAAATGACAGTAAGATCATATTACTGAAGATTTCTATAATTCATAATTCAGTGAACGTGGAGGAGTTGAGCTGGCATCTGTCTAGAGCCTTTGCCCCTACTGACTAGTGTTCATAGTACTGGATGATAGTTTGCATACTGTCAAAGGAGAAAGGTAAACACCACCCATCTATAAACTCTTTGAGCTACAAGACCTGTCTGCCAAATACACTGGTGCAATAGTTGCACAAAGCTCGTGGCACTAAACAACCAATATCTGATTTTAGTTAGGGCCCATTCCATGAGATGGAACCCATATCTAATACTGCTTGAGTGGCCAGGAACCTGAGACTGGCTAGGCCAGGGACCGCGGGGAAAACTAAATACTGCCATTTTACTAACAGGTAATAACAAATAATTCCTAAGAACATCCTGCCATGCTCATAGGTATATGATCAGCCATCATCGGAGAAGTTTTCTCCTAGAGCAGATGAGAACAATACAGAGACCCATACAGACAATATGCAGACAATGAGAGAGCTTGGAACTCTCGGCCCTAAATGTCTTGTCTCAGTTGAATACCTCCCTTCAGGAATAAGAGAATTCTGCAGAAGAGATGGCGGAAAGTATGTAAGAGCCAGAGGAGGTGGAGGACATCAAGGAGTCAAGGCCTTCTAAATACAATAGGGCTGGTGCACGTCTGAACTCACAGGGCCAATGGAGGTCTGCAACTACATAGGAACCTGGAGCAGCAATGACAAGCGGATGCATGCTTCCATACATAGCCCAGAAGCTATCTCCAACTGATATTCATTTATAAATGAAAGGTTTTCTCCAAGGGAGTCTAGCCAGAGAAACACGCCACTCTTAGGGGAGGCCCATGCCTAGCAGTAGATGCCAACACAGAGCAAACTCATTGACATCTTTGGAGGTTCTTTGTCTCATCATGTTAAGTTGAAACTTTTGTTTTCCTACCTTACAGGTCCTTTGCATTTATATTATGACTTCCCGTTTGTGTTTTAATGAGATTCCTCTGTGTGTCCCTGAATCCATATGCTGTGTGCCCCTTTTGTTCTCTTCAGAGCTCTTTTATCTTGGTGTTTTTGTGGGACTCCTAATAGTTGGAGTTAGTGTATCTCCGATTCTTTTGCCTGCCTTTGGGACTCTTTTCCTCCCATTGGATTGCCTAGGCCAGCCTCAATACAAGGGTGTTTGCTTTGTCTTAAGTATCTTGTTTTGTACTTGAGATTACATCTTACACCTGTCAGAATGGCTAAGACCAATAACACAAGTGACAGCTCATGCTGGTGAGGATGCAGAATAAGGGGAACTCTCCTTCATTGCTAGAGGGAATGCAAATATATACAGCCACTATGGAAATCCATATGGTGGCTCCTCAGTTATACCCCTCTTGGGCCTATACACAAAGAAGGCTTCATTTTTTCACAAGGACACTTGCTTAACCATGTTTATAGTTGCTCTGTTCATAATAGTCAGAAACTGGAAACAACCTAGAGGTTCTTCAATAAAAGAATGTATAAAGAAATTGTGGTACATTTACCCAATGGAGTATTACTCAATTAAAAAACTGCCATTATGAAATTTGTAGGCAATCAGATGAAAGAAAAATAATCCCAAATGAGGTAACCCAGACCCAGAAAGAAAAATATGGAATATTTTCTTAAATGTGGACATTAACCATTAAGTAAATGATAACCAAGCTATAGAGAAGTTAAGTATAGAAGAAGGTACAGGGGGTGGGGTGGAATAGGTCTCAGTGGGAGAGGATGGAACAGAAGGATTGGGTGGAAAGTGGATAGTGTTGAGAAAGAGAGAGAGAGAGAGAGAGAGAGAGAGAGCAGGAATTGAGGGGCATTTGAGGGATGATATGGAAACCTAGTGCAGTAGGAACTTTGAAAATAAATGAATGCGATTCTAATAAGGTTTTCTAATATCGGGGGATACAGAGTCTCAATTGGCAATCTCTTGTCACCAAACAAAGCTTCTAGTAGTGTGATTGACTCCATTGAACATGGAGAAGCTGAGCTGGGGCTAACACAAAGGCTTCATCCCTAAGTTCTAATGTCTTTGGTGAAGAAAAGTACTCTGCAAGTTATCAAAAGAAAAATGTAAGTACCAACTCAGCTACAAAACCTTTGATCTACAATTTGTCCTGCCTGCAAGATATGCTAGGGCAATAGTGGTACAGAAATTGTGGGAGTGGCTAACCAATGTCTGATTTGACAGAAACCATGCCCTAACCTGCTTGAGTAACCAAGAACTAGAGACTAGATAGCCCAGAGTCCTAGGGTAAAACCAGACATTACTGGTCAAGGAAAAAAAAAAGTATCAACAAAATGACTTCTAATGATTTTCTGCTATCCTCTTAGATAAGTGCCTCATCCAGTCACCAGCAGAGAAGCTTCCTCTGGCAGTAGATAGGAACAGATGCAAAGACACACAGTCAGATATTATATTGACGTCTAAAGGGGATGTTATCAAATCATTCTCCTCAGAGCACAGAGCTCAGAGAATCCTGCTGAAGAGGAGACAAAGAACGTACGAGTCAGAGGGAATGATGGGTACCAGGATGGCAAGGCCCTCTGAATAAAGCGTGCAAGGCTCATATGAACTCACAGAGATTAAAGCAGCAAGCACAGGGCCTAAAAGATCTACATCAGGTTCTCTGTGTATTTATTATAGCTTTTAACTTAGGGTTTTTTATGATGAACAAGTGGGTTTCTAATTCTTGTGTCCACTCCTTTCCTTTAGTTGGAGAGGATTTCCTTGTCCAGTCTCAATGTGATGGCTTTTGCTTTATCTTATATTTTATTTTGCCATGTCTGGGCTGGAGCGACGGCTCAGTAGCTACAAGCACTGACTGTTGTTCCAAAGTGAAGACAGATGCTAAAAAGAAATCTTATAGAAACTTAGAATTGAGTATAATACAGGGTTATTTATTTAGGGGTAGACTCACAAATTACAGTCCTCTGCTCAAATGGGAAAAAGCAACCGAATCCAGCAGACAAGAGCCTGCACTTTACATGGGCATTTATAGTGTAAGAGGCCACACCCAAGTGGGCTGGTAACTTAAAGGCTACTGGCTAAAGGAGTTCCTAAATTGAACACCAGAGGATCAAGGTTCAATTCTCAGCACTCACATAGTGACTCACAACTGTCTGCAATTTCAGTTCTAGAGGACCCAACAGCCTCACACAGATATGCATGCAGGCAAGACACCAGTGCACATTAAATAATTTTTAGAAATTTAAATTTTATTTAAAACTTAAAATTTTTTATTTTCCATGCTTAGATATTATCTCTTAGAAACCAGTTCTTTTCCAATGAGACAGAAAGGGAATGGATCTGGAGGGTAGGAGAGATGGGGAGGAGCTGGGAGGAGTTGAGGGAGGGAACTGTAATCGGGATATAGTGTGTGAGAAAAGAATCTATTTCCAGCAAAATAAATAAATAAATAAAACTCCAAAGTTTCTTTTAAAACCTAAAATCTCTTTAAAAATTAAGTTTCTCAAATGTGGTACCTATAAAATAAAATTTAAAAAAAGTTAAATACTTCCATACTTCCAGAGTGAAATACCAGAACAGTCACAATCAGATCAAAGCAATGTTCACTATCTGGAATTTACTCATGATATTCTGGGTCTTGGGTCACGTTTCCAACTCTGCCCTCTGCAGCACACAGCTTGTCTTCTAAGCTCAAGCAGACTTTACTCTGCTGCTGCTGTTGCTGTTCTTGGTGGTCTTGTCATGGTACTGGAATCTCCAAAATGCTGGGCTTTGTTGTTGCAACTGGACTGCACTTTTACCAATAGCCTCTCCTAGACTCTCTTCATAGTACCAAACCTCAACTTCTCTGCATGACCCTTTCAATTCTGAGCCTCTACCAAGGCTGCACCTTCGCCAATGGCCTTCCTGGCCCCTCACAACTAATCAAATAATGAGTAAGTCCACAGAGTGGGAAAGGATATATATATATATCCTTTATGCACACACACACACAATATATATATATAATTTATATATGTATCCTTTATATATATAAAATATTTCATCATACTAACATTCAAAATATATTTAAAAACTCAAAAAGCAAATAGACAAAATTTAACCCATTCAAAAAAAATGAACTATGAATCTAAACAGTTCTCAAAAGAGGAAATAAAAACAGCCAAGGAATATCTCAAAAAATGCTAATAATCATTAGAAGTTAGGGAAATACACATTAAAATAACTTAAGATTTCCTCTTATCCCAGTCAGAATGGCTAAGAGCAAACGTGCAACAGCAAATGCTGAAGGGCATTTGGGGAAAGGGAAGCCCTCGTTCCCTGCTGGTGGAACTGCAAACTGATACAGCTAGTCTGGAAATCAGTGTGGAGATCTATCAAAGAGCTAAAAATAAATCTAGCACATGACCCAGATATACCACTCTTTGGTGCACACCCTAAGGATGTGACATCCTATTTCACAGGTACTCAGCAGCCAAGTTCATTGCTGCTCTAGTTACAAAACCTAAGAAATAAGAACAGCATAGATGCCCCAACTGACAAATGGGCACTGAAAATGTGGTCCACACGCACCATAGAATACCGCTGTGGAATGTTAGTTGAAGATGTATTACATTTGTGCACGCCATGTAAAGAAAAATGAAAATTGTAGTTAATTATGTGGAACTAGAAAAATAGGACATTGAGTGAATTAACCCATACCCAGAAAGACAAACACCGTATACCCCCTTTCATCTGTGATTCCTTGCTCCAAATCGTCATATGTGAGTGTATAACACGGAGTAACCACAGAAACCAGTAAATGAAAGAAAAGGCTATGGCGGGTAGAAGGAACACTAGAGAGGGAATAGCAGGAAAACAGGAGGTAAATGGGAAACAGGGAAAGGTACTCAGCTGGGTAAAGGGAAAGGAAACTAACACAGAAGGAGAGGGAGAGAAGAGGGGGAAATGCACTGGGGTTGTCTGTAAAAACAATAAATCACCATATTATTAATATATATTGTTAAGAAAATATTCTACTGCATATTGCATATTGCATGAATGTGGTTCTTTTCCAATCAACTGTGTCAGAATTATTTCAAAAAGAGAAAACTGGAAAGTTATGCTGATCAGTAGAATATGTGATTGACATGGACAAATCTGTGGATTCAGTCTCTAACACCAAAAAATGATAGATAGATAGATAGATAGATAGATAGATAGATAGATAGATAGATAGATAGATAGATATTGTCTTCGACATTAAAATGGGTAAAAAGTAAATGCTGTTGTACTGAAGACCATTCTCAGATAAAGAATTACATTTCCGCTAATTCTTATAGGCCTCTACTAGATGCCAAGTGATATCACTTTCAGTCTCATTTGTTGTTGTTGTTGGAATGATTCAATTCTAATGTCTAAAGACTGCTTTGATTTCAAATGTTTACCAACAGAGTGGAAGATAAAGCCAAAGCAGTAAGAGACATTCAAAAACAGACCAACAGATCAAAAAGTGTGGGTACAAGAAGGGCAACCCAACAGGAGTATGTCCCGGGCCTCTTGAAGAAGATTGGAGATGGAGCTGCAAACCACAGGACACCCTCAGATAGCTTCTGTAACTTCTCTTGCATTCCAGACAGTCCTTCCACTGACCCTAAGGCAGTGCAGCCTCACAGACAGAAGTATTCTTGCACAGAGGCTGGAGCTACCAGGGTTTTTGTTTTTATTTCTTGGCCATTAGTCTGACCTGAAGGAAATGATGCCTTCACCTGCATTTCTGCCTTTCTTGAGAATGCTTTATGAGCAGTGGATTTTTGGAAATAGGACAGAGAGGGCATTTCCTGGCTTTCTTAGAACATAGTCCTACCCCTGCTTTGAGCTCTCCTTCTCTGCACACCGTCTCCTGTAGCTCTTTCCATAGTGTGAACTATAAATCACTATGGGTTTAAAAACTAAGAGAAAGGAGAACATGAATTTGGAAGGGGAGAATGGTGAGGGGTGGAAGGGATTGGAGGGGAAGATTTGGAAATGGATTGGATTAAAATACTTTATATGCATTTTAAAATTCTCAAACAATACAACAATTTCAATTAGCATCCACTGAGAACAGCTTCTAAGGTAAGCCTTATAGTTTCCTTTCTTCAGCAGTGTGAAGGCTGCTCTGCTTTGAAATGTAGCTAGCTGATGATGCCTCTCCAGCTTTGTGGACCTTAAACTCTTTGTACCTAAGGCTTGACCATCAAAATCAGAAGGTTCTTGGTTAAATTTGAATTTAAAAAAAAAACATGTTTTTTGTTATCATTTAGTTTTAGTGATAAACAAATGTTTATTTGATATTCAGACCCTTGTTGTCCTTTGTTTTACCTGGCAACCAACTCATAAGACATGACCATCATAATTAATTAAACACTTGCAGTGCAGCTTGCTAAGGTTTGTCTTCTCTTCACAGCTTGTGGCTGTCTCTCTTGGTCTTAGTCATAATTATTTTCTCATCATTTATCCCGAAGTGGCCACATGATAGCAGTTCTTGAGGCATTTGTGGTATAAATAAACATCTACTCTAAAATGGAGAGTCATTACACACCGCTGGGAAGATGCTTCAGCACTTCGGTTACTGATCAGAGCAATGTTCAGAAGCATAAAATTCAGGCCCAGAGGGACTTTTTCCTCCCAAACCTATTATTGTCCACTTGGGGAGTTGTCATGCTATTGCTACACAGAAATATAAAGAAAAGAAAGATTCTGTGTGTGTCTTTCCACCCATGTGTAAACAGTGTGCTCTGGGAGCAATAAGAGCAGGGCTGTTGAGGGCACTGGCCTGGAGACGACAGCAGATACGCTATCTGAAAATTCTGATGTCTGGTGATAAGAGTCGGGAATACAAACGATCTGGGTGCCTGGCCCATCTAAGAGAGTCTGCTTTGGCCTTTTTGTTTGTTTGTTTTATTTTGTTTCTGCCTCTTTTTTTAAGCACTACGTGGAATTCAGTCTTTCAGCATACCCCCAAGAGGAGACTGGTGTGCTTTTAAAATCGTCGCTGGAGAAGCATCAGCTTTTCAGATCCCTGTACAGGGAAGAGATGCACATGGAGGAAACAGCATTCAGCCAATCACCAATTCTTCTCCCCATGCATCCCCAGGATCTTCTTTGAAGTCCACAGAAGTGTTGTCTAAGCTAGGAACAGCATAAAATACTTGAATCAAGTTTACATAAGGCAGTCTACAAATTATATATCTTACCAGTTTCAAAACTCTCCATTTAGCTAAGCAAAGTCAGGTCCATGATACTTATGTTCTCCAAGCTGTGAGGTGGTGTTGCTGTTTATTTTTCAAATAAGCAATAGGCTGTTTACAAATAAGCATATTTTCAACCATATGTATTAAAATGGCACATCTATCAACTGTTTGATATCTAAGTGAAAATACATGAAGGCACATTTTATTTATGGGTTGAAAACAAACATTCTGGTATAACGCCCTGGAGATTTTTTATAATCCTCATTTGCCTGGTTGCATCAGCTTTTCAGATCCTTTGAGTATATTATCTCAGTTAACACCTATGGCTCCTTGGGAGAAAGGTACTAGCGACTTTCACTGACATGGAAGCTGAGCTCCACAGGTGTATTCGTTACTTAGTAAACACTACTGCAGATTCAAACACCACCAAGATTTCCAAATTCATCGTTAACCTCAATAGAAAGGCATCCTTTGGTGTCTACAAACCTTGTTCTCTTGATTCAGATCTAGTGATGCCTACCATAACCCAAGATAAAGATAAAGACCTCCTCTAACCAATCTTTGTAATGCTTTTAGGAGTCATAAATCCCATATATTGTCATTTTGAGTATGATTTTTTTCACAGTTTTGACAGGAAACAATGTTAGAGTCATGTCTGTTCGCTATGGTCTTCCTTTTTTTCTAATTGTGCAGAAGAACCCTCTCACAAGAATAGGTGAGTGCACACAGATGTTTACTTTCTTCGTTTTTTGATTATAAAATCTTTGTTTTCCCAGGAGGAGCAAAGACCTATAGAAATCTCCAACTAAAAATTTATAACCATCTGTAAAACATTTGCAATATAAGTCAGTGAGATGGGGTAGCAGATAAGGGTGCTTTCCTTCAAGCCTCTGCGTCCTTAGTTTAATTCCCAGAACCCACACAGTGGAAAAAGAGAACAGAGAGATCCTATAATTTGCCTGTTGACCTCTACATGTACCATGGCATGTGTCCAGTCAAATAAATGCAATGACCCTAAATAAATTAACAAATGTAAAAAATTACATTGTTCCTTGTATTAGATGGGGTTTTTCTAAAGGAACAGAACTGAGTATTAGATTATAGATAGATGATAGATAGATAGATAGATAGATAGATAGATAGATAGATAGATAGATAGATTAATAGAGGACATGAGTATTAGATTATAGATAGATGATAGATAGATAGATAGATAGATAGATAGATAGATAGATAGATAGATAGATTAATAGAGGATATTTGTTATTAAACTAGTTTACTGGATGTATTCCAGGTAGTCAAACAATGGTTATCACAAGACTTAAAGAAATAATCCAGTTATTCATTCCATGAAGTTGGATGTCTCAGCAGTTCAATCTGGTGTTGGAATTCAGGAACATTCCTGGAGAATTCCTAGTCTTTTGTCAATTTTGGAATTCTGAAGAATTTAGGATCACATGGTTATGTGATGTAGTATCCTATTTTTTTTAGAACCTTAATAATCAAGTATTATTCCTGGAAATACTCAAAGCAAGAGCTGACAACTGGCTGGGCAGTGATGACACACCTTTAATCGCAGCACTCAGAAGGCAGAGCAGGCAGATCTGTGTAGTCTGAATAGACCAAAGTCAGCTTGGTCTATTAAGCGAATTCCAGGACAGTCAGGGCTACACAGAGAAACCCTGTCTTGAAAAACCAAAAAATAAAAAAAGAGTTGACATCTTTTCCTAACAGGGCCTGATAGTAAATGCTTTTGGTCAGATGGTCTCTATAATGTGCAGGAATTCAGTAGAAAGGGAACCATAGAACTTTGGAATATTGTGGAAAGTTTTCTCTTATGGACATGGAAATTAAATTTCATATACATTTTGGTTGTCACAAAAGATTATTCCATTTGTTTTATTTTTTCAATCATTAAAAAACATAAGAACTAATTACCCACTAACCTCTCTACCCACCATCTATCCTAAGACCACATGGATTCAGGTGATGCATCAGCTCTTCTGCTCAAAGTTCAGACCAGGAGACCTACAACTGTGAACCCCAACATGAAACCCCAGTTGCAGTCTGACAGCCAATCCACCATGCAACTGAGTGAGTCCTCTGACTCGGACGCCTGATAGAGAACCCTAGAGGCAGTCCACTGGATGATCAGCCACACCACCCACAGATCGGCCCAGGGAACTGCAACTATGTCTTTAACTAGGTAGTCCCCCCAGAGTTAATCTACCATTCTATCTAACAGATTACCCCAAAACCATTGAGTGTGCCTTAAGTCTAATTAGACAGCTGTTGGTTACCAATAGGACATAAATACCACTGTTGCAGCTTTGGGGATATCATGCCTGTTGGTCATTGTGACTTATAGGAATCACAAGTGTATGGATGCCTTCAACAATAGGGACTTAACCTTAGAATTCAGATAGCCAACCAATGGCAAAGAGAATAGTCATTGTTTAGAGGTCTCTTGGACTCCCAAACCAATAACTTGAAAGAAAAGTTCTCATGCCTGGTATTGAGGTTTTCATGAGATAGACTATAATTCATGGGGAAATCATTTTCACCTCTAGTAACACAACTTTTTTTTAATTAATATAATTGCATAATTTACCCTTCCCTTTTCACCCTCCAAATGCTCCCATATACTCCTCCTTGCTCTTCTAAAAAGTTTAACCTTTTATTCATATTATTGTTACATATATATGCATTTATGTATGTATGATTTATATATATATATGTGTGTGTGTGTGTATACATATGTACAACCTGCTCCAAATCAGTATATTGTTGCTTATAAGTATGATTTCAGAGCTGGCACTTTGGTATTAGATGACAAATTGATGTGCTCTTCTATTAGAGAAGACTATTTCTCTCAGACTCAGCATTCTTTAGCTGTCTATTGTTCTTTATGTAGGGGTAAGACCTCCTGGAATTTCTCCTGTCCACATTAGCATGTTGCTGTCCTTGTTTAGCTCATGGTTAGGTGGTCATGTGGGTGAAATATTACGAGTATATTCCTATAAACTATATTTAACTACACACACACGCACTCCCCTATAATTTTAGGTAAACATCAAATAGTATGATTCCTGGTGGGGTTTTCCAACATCCTCAGTGCTGCTTATGGCTTCTCCAATTCTTTCCCTCTGTGTTGTTTGCCCTCATCACTCCCCGTTTAAAGTCCCTCCACTTTTTAAGTTCCCCACTCCGTAGGACCTGTGACCTGCTGTCCCATCCTCTAGATCTTCTCATGCTCTCCCCTAGAATCTTTTTACTTTCCTAGTTTCCATGGTTACTGCAGGTTATGTATACTAACATTTAAAAATTCTGAGCAATGACCACAAATAAGAGAGCATGTCATGTTTGTCTTTCTGGGTCTGGATTACATCATTCGATATAATTTTTTTTTCTAGCTGTATCAATTCACTTGCAAATTTCATCATTTCATTCTTTTATTTTCAACTGAATGGTATTCCATTGTGCATATCACATTTTCATTATCCACCCATCAGTTGGCGGACATTTAGGTTCTTTCCATTTCTTGACTCTTGTGAATAAAACAGTAATGAAAAAGGCTATAAATAATCTATGGAGAAGGATGTCAAGCTCATTGGGCATATGCTGGGTCACAGAGTAGTTATTTTTAACTTTCTCTGAGTGCTCCTCCACACACAGTCTCCAATCCCACCAACAGCAAATTAGGGTTCCCCTCCCCCCATATCCTCTCCATCAGTTGTTGTGAGTTGTTTGGTTTCTTTGATTAGTTGGTTTGGTTTGTTTCATCTCAACTATTTTGACAGGGATAAGATGGAATCTCAGGTTCATATGAGTTTCACTTCCCTGAGTGTTAAGAATGATGAACAAAATTTTTTAGATTTTTATTTCTTCTTCTGAGAAATCTGTTTATATCCATATCCCAGTTTTGAATGGGTTATTTATGTTATTTATTATTTTTATTTTACTTCTTTACATACTCTGCATACTAATCCTCTGTCAGATGGATAGGTGGGAAACATTTTTCTCCCACAATGTGGATTTGCTCTTCACTTATTTAATAGTCTCTTTAGAGAATATGCAGAAACTTTTTAGTTTTATGAGGTCCCACTTATGAATTGTTGACTTTAATTCCTAGTCAAATGGAGTCCTGTTCGGAGAGTCCTTTCTTGCACTTATAACATATAGGGTACTGCGTCTGTTTTCTTCTAGTAGTTCTGGTGTTTCAGGCTTCACACTGAGGTCTTTGATTCGTCTGGAGTTAGCTTTTGTGCAAGTTAAAACATACAGACCTAATTTCATTCATTACCCGGGAGCATCTGGTTTTCAAAGTCCATTTTCTGAAGTCAATGTCTTTATCCCAGTGTATGCTTTAGGCCCTTTTGCCAAATATTCGATGGCCATAGTGATCCACACTGTGTTTGCATCTTCTGATTTTTTTATTGGTCTGCCGCTCTGTTTTTGTACATACAGTACCATACTGTTTCTTTATTACTAGGACTCTGTAATATCTCTTGAAATCTGTAATGGCAATTCCTCTAGCATTGTTCATTTTGCTCTTGATTGCTTTGGCTATCCCAGATCTTTTGTGGTTCCATATGAATTTGGGGATAGTTTTCCCATTTCTATAAAAAATAGATTGGCAATTTTGATTAAAATTGCACTGAATCTGTAAATATCTTTTGGTAGAATAGTCGTTTACACAAATCCAAGAACATATTATGTATTTCTATTATCTAGTGTCTTTCTTGGTTTCATTTTTCAGAGATTTAAAGTTTCCAGTGTAAAAGTCCTTCACCTCTTTAGTTAGGTATATTCCTATGTTTTTATTTTATTTTAGTATACTATGAATAGAGTGAGTGTGTGATCTCTTTTTTGTTGTTGTTGATGATGATGTATAGAAAAATATTGTTTTAAACGTTATTTCTGTATTCTGATACTTCACTGAAATTGTTCATTGTTCTGCCTTAGTTGGGGTTTACTATTGCTATGAAGAGACACCATGACCATGGCAGCTCTTATAAAGGAAACATTTATTTGTGTGACTCACTTACAGTTCAGAGGTTCAGTCCTTCATGATGGGGAGCATGGTGGCTAGCAGACAGACATGGTGCCAGAGAAGCCTCTGAGTGTCCTACATCTTGCAGGCAACAGGAAGACCACTGTCACACTGAAGAACACTTGAGAAAAGGAAACCTCAAAGACAGCCCCCACAGTGACACACTTTCTCAAAAAGTGTGGCTCACATTAAAGGTCTGAATTAAAGGCAAGCGTCACCCAGTCTCCTCCAAGAAGACACTTCCTCCAAAAAGATCAAACCTTCTACTAGTTCCTCTCCCTATGAGCTTGGGGGCTAAATACATTCAAACTACCACGGTCCTAGAGATTTTCTGCTAAAGTTTTGGGCTTCTCTTTATATGATATATAATCTGCAAATAAAGATAGCTTGATTTCTCTTCTAATTTGTGTTCCTTTTGCTTCCTTATCTTGCATTATTCCTATGACTATTTCAACAATTACTATATTGTAAAAAAGTAGGGATATGTATTTTTTTTGTAGTTGTTGTGTGTCTTTACTTAGTTTTAGCCTTAGAGTAATAACAACTTTGTAGAAGTTTGGAGTTGCTTCTTTCATTTTTATTTTCTTGAATAATTTAGGATTGGCTGTAGGTCATCTTTGAAGATCCGGTAGATTTCGGCTGTAAATCCATGCAGGCCTGGGCTTTTATCACTCAAGTTTCATATTGCCGTTTGAATCTCCTTCTTTTTTGTAGTCTGTTTTGGCTGCCAATCTCTGCTTAACTTTGGTTGTTTAAGTAAATCTAGAAATTTGTCGTTGCTTTTAGACTTTCCTACTTTAAAATGTGTGGGATTTTAAAGTAGTCCCTCTGCTAGATTTCTTTGGTGTCTGTTGCTTTAATTAATTTTGGTTATTTCTTTCTTTCTTTTGGTTAGCTGGGTCAAGGGGCTATTTATTTTGCTTATCTTCTAAAGCAACTAGCTCATAGATTTTTTGATTCTTAGTACATTTTTTGTGTCTCTTCCATTCATTTCTGCCCTGAGTTTTATACATTCTTGCCATTCCCAGGACTTGACTTTAGTTTCTTCTTGTTTTTCAAAACCCTTGGTTACATCATTATTTATTCGTTTTCTTTCTAATTTTTTAAACATAGGTATTTAGAGCTATGAATTTTCTGGGAGGACTTCTTTTAATGTAACCCAGGGGGGTTGTTTTGTTGTATTCTGTTTTCATTTTAATTCCAGTTTTTTCTTCATTTATTGATTCTTTGACTCAGTCATCATTCCATGACGAATTATTTAATCTCCAAGAGCTTGTGAACCTACCATAGATTTGTTTGCAATGTTTTTATGAATTGTCAGATTTAATATGCAGCTATCACAAACTTTTTGAAGCTGTTAGATTTCTCTTGTGTCCAAGAATTTGGTCTATTTTAGGGAAGCTTCCATGGGCTAATGAGTAGAATGTGTAAACTTTTGTATTTGGGCAAAATATTATGCCAGTATCACTTTATGTATGATGTTATTTAATTCTGTTGTTTCTCTGTTACTTATTGTCCAGATGTTCTATCTATTGGAGAAAGTGGAGAACTGGAATAACCTGATATTAATGGATTTATGTTAATCTTATCTCATGTATGTGCAATTTCTATGAAATCGGGTATACCATACATAATATTGTGCATATAAGTTTAGGATAGTGATATCGCCTTACTTATTGTTCTCTTGATTAGAAAGAAGTGTCCTTTACTTCTTCCTTTTAGTTCGAAGTCCATTTTGTCAGGTATTAAGCTAGCAAGATCTGTCGTTTCCTTTATCAGAGTACTATTTTCCAACCTTTCACTTTAAGGTAGAGACTATTTTAAAGCTATGAGTTTCTTGTAGACAACAGGAAGATTGATTTTGTTTCTTAATTAAGCCAGCAATTGCATTTTGACTGAAGAATTAAGACCATTAATATTAAAAGATATTATTGAAACATGTATTAGTTGTATTTATTTTATTGTGTCTGTTTCTGCTGTTTTTATTTTATTTATTTATTTAGTTGTTTGTTTGGTTTTTTCGACAGGGTTCTCTGTAACCACCCTGGCTATCCTGGAACTCCCTTTGTAGACCAGGCTGGCCTTGAACTCACAGTGATCTACCTGCTTCTGCCTCCCGAGTGCTGGGATTAAAGGTGTGTGCCACCACCACTTTATTTATTTATTTATTTTAAAAGATTTTTTTCTCATTTTACATACCAATCCCCATTCTCACTCCCTCTCCCTCCACCTTCCTCTTATCCCCCCCACCCATCCACTTCCCAGAGAGGAGAAGGATTCCCAATACTATCTTGGATGCGCAAGGTATCCCTCCAAAGAGAATGGGCTCCAAGAAGCCATTGAAGCACTAGGGATAAATTCTAGTTCCACTGCCCCAGTCATACAACTGTCACTCACATTCAGAGGGCCTAGTTTGGTCCTATGCTGGTTCCCCTGCTGTCAGTCTAGAGTCAGTGAGCTCCCACTAGCTCAGGTCAGCTGTTTCTGTGTGTATCCCCTTCATGGTCTTGACTCCTTTGTTCATATTACTGCTCCTCTCTCTCTTCAATTGAACTTTGTGAGCTTAGTCCTGTTCTTTGCTGTGGATCTCTGCATCTGCTTCCATCAGTTGCTGGATGAAGGTTCTATGATGACAATTAAGGTAGTCATCAATCTGATTACAGGGGAAGACCAGTTCAGGCACCCTCTCCACTAAGACACAATTCCTTAGGGTCTTATAGCTGGAGTCATCCTTGTGGATACTTGGGAATTTCCCTAGTGCCAGGTTTCTTACTATCCCCATAATGACGTCCCTCAATCAAGACATCTTTCCTTGCTCTTCCTCTCCGTCTTTACCCCATCTCCACAATCCCATTCTCTCCTTGCTTTTCTTCCCCACTCCCCTTCTCCCCCTCCTCTTCGCCCTCCCTTCTCCCCCAATCCCCACACTCCAAATTTTCTCTGAAAATCTTGTCTGTTTCCCCTTCCCAAGGAAAGCCATGTATGTTTCTCTTAGGGTTCTTTTTGTTACTTAGCTCTCTGGGGTCATGAGTTATAGGCTGGTTATCCTTTGCTTTACACCTAATATCGATTTATGAGTGCGTACATATCATGTTTGTCTTTCTGTTTATTTCATTCTTAGTTGTACTTTGTATTCAGTAATTATGGATCTCTGTCTCTGTCTCCCTCTCTGTCTGTATGTCTGTCTGTCTGTCTTTCCAGTCTCTTGGCTATGCATAATTTCCCCTTTCAATCTGAAGTACTACTTCCAATATTCTGTTTAATATTTGTGTACTAGGTATGAATTCTTTTACCCTGTTAGAATAATGTAAGCTTTTCCTTAATCCTTCAGCTATGGCAGATAGTTTTGGGTACAGTGGTTTAGGTTGGCAGCTATGGTCATTTAGTACTTGAAGTGCATTGCTTCAAGCTCTGATGGTTTTCAAAGTTTCCATTGAGAGATTAGTGAGTCTGATATGTTTTCCTTTATATGGGACTTGTATTTTTCTCTTGAAGCTTTCAACACACTTTCTGTATATTTTATAGTGCTTTCGATTTAATGTATCATGTAGTATTTCTTTTCTGGTCTTGTCTATTTGGTATTCTGTATGTTTCCCGTATCTGTGTAAATATAACTTTATTTATGTCTTGTTTAGAGTTTCTATTGCTGTGATAATACACTATGACCAAAAATAACAGGAAAGGTTGTTTTCTCATAGTCCACATCAGAGTCCATAACTGACGGAGGTCAGGGCAAGAATGCAAACAAGGCAAGAGACCAGTCTGTTTTCATCTTAATTTTTAATTTAATACTTTTATTTTCCGTGTTTTTGCTTGTGTAATTTAGTTCATCTCCTTTATCATCAAGTCCTGATAGTCTAACTTCTACTTGATCCATCTTACTTGTAAAGCTTTCCCTTGAGTTTTCTCGTCAAGCTATTAAGTTTTTCAATTTATCTTCATTACAGCTTGAGTTTTTCTCAATATTTCTATATCTTTATTGGACCCAGTGTTCAAATGATGAACTGCTTTTGACACTTCATTCAGCTTTATGTTTCTGTTTTTTGGGGAACACTTAGACATTTTTTTCTCTTTAAGTTTATTCTTTTGAAACTCATTGAACTTTATCTTTGTAGCTTTCTTAAACTCCTTGAATTCTGTGATGAAATTTGTGATTGTTCTTTAAAGTTCTGTGTCCTGTGGTTCAGCTAGGTAATTCTCATTGAAGAACACTTCTTTAGGACTCATGTATTTGAGGGAAACTACTGCCTTTAGCTTTTATATTGTTTGTATTTTTCTTGTGAAATCTAGGCATGTGGATTTTTTTTGATAGTCCTGTGTCTGACCTGGAGACAGCAGACTGAAACAGAGCACAAGATGTACAGAATGTCTTAGGCCTGAAGTATGGCTATGATGTGGTACGATGCATGTACAGGGCATGCGTCCTGGACCAATATTGGTACTTGGGAGTGGCATAGGTAGAGCTGACCAGACTAAGCCTAGACATTGGATATGGGACTCAAGTTAGATCTGTGAAAGGAGGAGCTAATGGGCTTACCAGGATGCTCTGGTACAACAAACACAGGGCATGGTCGGACTAGGAGTTGGATGTGGTGTGAGAATGATATAGTTAGGTCATAGATGAGGACCTGTGCTGATGTATAAGATAAGATATGTATCCTGGCCAAAGCCTGGCAGTTGGGGGGCCACAGGAAGGGTGTAACAGACTAGGCTGGAGCAATAGATATGGGAATTAGGCCCGATCTAGGAGTTGGAGAGGTCACATGAAGCAGAGGATTAAATGAATTAATCAGGTTCAGCTCTAGCACAAGTTGTGCCAGACCATGCTGGGCCTAGAGATTAGATGGGACATTGAGATCAAATTGTTTAAATTTTCTGTACCATGTCTCCTGTTTCAGAAAGGTAGCTATATACAGCTAGAGAACCAATCTCTGTGGTAGTTTGAATGTAATTAGCCCCAAAAAGCTCATAGGGAATGTCACAATTAGAAGGTGGCCTTGCAAGAGTAGGTGTGGCATTGTTGGAGAAAATGTCGGGGTGGTCTTTGAGGTCTCCTATTCTGAAGCTATGCTCAATGTGATTCAGCTCACTTCCTATTGCCTACAGAACAAGATGAAGAACACTCAGATTTTTTTTCTCCAGTACCATGTCTGCCTACATTCCACCATGTCCTACCATGATGATAATGACTAACCCTCTGAACTATAAACCACCCAATTAAATGTTTTTCTTTATAAAAGTTGCCATAGTCATGGTGTTTCTTCAGAGTCATAGAAACCCTAACTAAGACCGTCCCTATTACAGACTATAAACATGACTATTGTCTATATAGAACTACACACAGAAGGACTACATAGGGATTTACATCTATATGACTTCCACACATATGTTCCCACCATTACCCAGACCCACATGTAGTGAGATAGGAGACCAAAAGTGGGCTGTTAACAACTGCAAGACCATAATGAAGAAATGAACCACTAGCTAGCTCCACCGTGATGTCACTTTACTCAAAGCTTTCTCTGAGGTATCAGTAGGTGCAGACATGCAAGACTGAGCTCTGTTAGTAATTCACATACATTTTCAAAAACTTTCCCTGCCGAGCAGAAGCTGGAAGTTCTGAGACTGTCCTTTGATTAGTTATGGGAAATATAGAAGAAGGCAAAATACAAGGCCGAACAGATGGTTCAGCAGTTAAAAGCACTTGTTGCTCTTCCAGAAAACCCAAATTTGATTTCCAGAAACAGGTTAGGTAACTCAAAACTGAAACCATCTGTAACTGCAGCTCCAGGAATTACATGCTTTCCTCTGGCCTATTGGATCAGATATAAAATACATGCATAGCATGCATGCAAAGAGTTATATATACACATATTTTTTAAAAATCAAACCTCCACAAACTCTTCCTCAAACTATAGGAAAAGAAAGATAATTCTTTCACTTTACTTCCTCATGCATGTGAAAGTGGTGAAAGAAAATTATGTTCTTGTTTAACTTCTGGGGGAAGTTAAACTTTTACATCACAGTCCTTTTTATAATATTAAAGAAATTAAAGTTCTGTCCAAACACCACTGAAAGCAAGGATCATGACTGAATTAGGCTTAGGCATTGGTCAATGACTCCAAGGCCTTCTTCTAAGGAGGCTCTGCTTTGCTGCCTCAGATGATTGTATTGGGGAATGAAGAATTAAGAAGGTACTGGACCAGTACAGTAGAACAAGAGTGAAGTGTGTGAATAGCCAAACTCTTGTCTCCTCCTGAAAGCCATTCTGTTTCTGGCCACCATATGGACTTGATTCAACCCTTGGAGAGGAAGCTTTCTGCTGAAAGCCATTCTGTTTCTGGTCACCATATGGATTTGATTCAGCTCCTTGAAAGGAGGCTTCTGCTCCTGTCCTACATTAATATGCAAGTCCAATGAGGAGATGTTTATGTCTGGGCACTTTGCAGTTTGGGTATTTTAAAAATATTTTTAAATTAAAATGTGCACAATATTTCATTGATTTCTCTTTAACTTCAGAAGTCACTGATTAAGAAATGAGGTCAAAATAAGAAAATAGCAGTGAAAAGAACCAACAAGGGGTGTATTGGGCCTTGGATATTGACCATTAGAGCAATCATAGCAGTCTCTGAAAACACTAAGGATACAATCTGAATCCTGAATGTTAGTTCCAAAAAAGAAATCAAATCTCAACTATCTTATAATTTAGTTCTTTCCTAAACTCTGTGCATTCTCTATTAAAAGAAGAAAAGTTTGTTTTGAACAGAAATGAAAGAAGGAAATAAGGATGGAAGAATGTAAACTCAACCAGCAAAGTGGCCCAAGTGAACAAGTCACAAAGTAGAAACCAACAAGAACCTGAAGTCCACAACTGTTCATTTAAAAGATTATTAATCCCATAGTGGTGGGCTCCAATGTTAATGATCTGGAAGAACTCCCAGACAATACATTAAAAAATGATATAAAACTCTGTTTGAGAAAAATCAAAGGAAAGATGAATATGTTCTAAGAGAATAAAATCGAACAACTGAATGAAAGGAAGACCTCAATACAAGATATGAAAATAAAATCTAATAGAGGTACTGAAGAAAGCCAAACTGAAATGATGTTGGAAATAAAATACTCAATAACCCAAATTGAAAAGCCCAGTGAAAATGCTGATCATTAAGCACATCATACAGAAAACACAATGTTCAAACTGGAAGACAAAGTGGAGAAACTGGCTCACTCAGTAAAGGTCAATTAGAACTAAAAACAAGTATGAACACAGCATGGAAGAGCTTCGGGACATGATGAACAACACAGTTTTTCAAATTAAAAAGTATAGAAAGAGAATAATACCACACTGAAAGCATATAAAATACAGAAGAGAATGTCATAAACAATGAAATTTCCAGCTGGTACAAGATGAATAGAAAATAAATGGATGGGGAAAGGTATTTCAAGCAAATGGTACTAGGAAGAAAGCAAGTCTAGCTATTCTAGTATTTGACATAATACAACGCCAAACAAAACTAGACAGAAGGAATAAGGAAGATCACCAAATACTTTGGAAAGAAACAATATGCCAAGAAGATATTACAATTCTAAATGTATATTCACCAAACACATGCATGGTCAATTCCATAAAAAAACAAATACTACTAAATGTAAAGTCATAGATTAAACACAACACAATGATAGTGTTGTGGCAATGCTTCATTCTCACTGATAGACAAGTCATCTAAACAAAACTAAACAGAAACACTGGAATGAAGTGACAGAATAAGTCAAATGGATACACGGATATTGTGGTGGTTTGAAAGAAAATACCTCCCAAAGGGAGTGGCACTTTTAGGAGGTATAGGCTTGTAAGAGTAGGAATGGTCTTGTTGGAGGAAATGTGTCACTATGGAGGCAGGTTTTGAGGTTTCATATATACTCAAGATACTGTCCATTGTCTCAGTCCACTTCCTGTTGACTGCGTGTCAAGATGTAGCCAGCACCATGTCTGCCTGCATGCCACCATGCTTCCTGCCTTAATGACAACGAATGAAACCTCTGTAACTGTAAGTCTCCACCCCAATGAAATGCTTCCCTTTATAAGAGCTGCCATAGTCATGATGTCTCTTACAGCACTAGAAATCCTAACTAAGACAGAAGTTGGTACCAGTAGAGTGCCATTGCTGTCATAGGCCTGGTCCTGCCTTTCTTTGGAGGAATCCGGCCTTTGGTACCTTGTGTTAGGAAAACAGTAGCATGTTTCAAGGACTGCTTAATGGGTCATACCAGTAGGATCATGGAAGAGAGCGGTGCTAAGAATGATTTAAACTATGGGAGGCTGGCTCAAGAGTTTTCAGAGATGAAGAATTTTAGCAGGCTGCCTAGAAACTGTTATTGTGATATTTTGGTGAAAAATGTGACTGCTTTCTGCCCTTGTCTGAAAAGTTTGTCTGAGGCTAAAGTGAAATGTTTTGAATTAATTCCCTTGAAAGAGGAAATCTCAAAATAGCTTAGTGTAGATTTTGTTATGTGGTTGCTAGTGTTAACTCTAATAAAGATATATGGTGAAAAGAAACAAGCTGGCCAAGGAAAAAGATTTGAGGAGGAAAGAAGCACCAGAAAATGGAATGGAGCTAGGTCCCGTGTGGAAGGACATAAACAGAGTAAGAAATGGCATAAAGGGAGCAGTGACCTCAGGGCAAGATTGTACCCAGATAAGTTTCCAACTTGTGAAAATGAATTAAAGAAAACCTTAGAAACAGGTCTGGTGGTGTAAGCCTTTTATCCAAGCATGTGGAGGACAAAGATTGATCAATCTCTGAATTTTGGGCCAGCCTGGTCTAGAGAACAAGTTCAAGGATATACAAACTTATACAGTGAAGAAAAGCAGAAAGCTGCTAAAGATGTAATTAAACAAAGGAATCATGTTCCAGCCTCATCAAGCAGCAGAACATGACATCTTTGGCCACATAGTTCTGGATTTAGAGTTAAGAATAATAGAAGAAAGGGATTATAGAATTTCCCTCTGTGATTAAGGAAAGCCATTCAAGCCAAGACATGTGTCAGAGATGCCCCTGAGTGGGCATAGTGAGGCCACTGTGTGAAGCTGTGAATTTGATGTTTGGATTGCCTTGGAGACCCCAAGTTGTTGGAGATGTCAGAGCCATGTGATCCCTGCCATGGAGAGCTCCTAACAGGGAGTGGAACCAGCCCAAGAGAAAGAAGCACATGACAGTCAATAGACCAAAAAGGAGCTGGAGATCTGAAGAGCATTTTGACAACAGACATGGAAATGCAGAGTTTGGAGTTTGCTCAGTTTGGTCTTGTTTTTGTCTAGTATTTCCTCACTATGCTTCCTTCCCTATATTTTGGAATGGCAATGTATATATTTTGCCATTATATGTTGGAAGTATGTGATCTGCTTTTTTATTTTGATTTTACAAGGGATTACAGTTAAGAGATTTCATGAATCTCATAAGAAACTTTGCACTTTATAGTTTTAACTAAGTTTGAGACTATATAGACTATGTGGACTTTTAAAGTTGGACTGAATGAATTTTGTGTAATGATATGGCCTCAAACCTTTGGATCAGGAAATGGAATGTGGTGGTTTGGAAAAAAAAAAATGGTTCCCAAAGAAGGTGGCAATATTAGGAGGTGTGACATTTTTGGAGTAGATGTGGTCTTTTTGGAAGAAGTGTGTCACTGTGGAGGCGGGTTTTGGGGTTTGGGGTCTCTTATTTGATCATATATGTCTCAGTTCACTTTCTGTTGCCTGAATATCAAGATGCAGCCCTCACCATGTGTGCCGGCATGTTGCCATGCACTCCACCATGATGATAATGAACTAAACCTCTGAAACTGTAAGCTGCTACCTCAATTAAATGTTTTCCTTCATAAGAGTTGCTGTGGTCATGGTGTTTCTTCGTAGCAATAGAAACCCTAAGACATGCATCTATAGAACATTCAATTAAACAATAAAAATATCCATCTTCTTAGGAGACCATGAAACTTTCTCTGAAATTGATCTCCTACTAGGATGTGAAGTAAGTCTCAACAAATACAGAAAAAGAAAATGAAATCTATTGTGACCACAATAGAATAAAGCTGGATATCAATACAATAGGAACCACAGAATGTGTATAAACTTTTTGAAACTAAACTACATACTATTGAATGAGAACTGGTTCGCTGAGGAAATAAAGAAGAAAATTTTTAAAAATTTAAGAATTGAATATAAATTTGAAATATATAATACACCAAAATCTCTGGGGTACAATAAAGGCAGCCCTAAGTACCTATTTTAAAATTTTTGAGATATAAAAATAATAACTTAATGTAGTACATTAAGGCCTTGTAAAACAATAGCAGGAACTAGGCATGGTGGCGCATGTCTTCATTCCCAGCACTCAGGAGGGAGAGGTAGGCAGATCTCTGTGAGTTAGAAGTGAGCCTGCTCCAGAACAGTTAGGGCGGTTATACAAAGAAACCATGTCTCAAAAAACAAAAACAACAACAAAAAACACCAAAACAAACTCCAAAGCAGTAGATTGGAAGAAATAATAAAAATATGGCAGCAGTTAATGAAACAGAAACATTCATATTCCTTTATAACACTAGAAAATCATAATAGGATGGTGTTGTATACAAACAGTAAACACACATGATCTCTTTGCAAATTGTATATCACACTGTGATCAGCTTGTGCATAATCTCTTCCTTCATTAGCTTACTCCTGTCTCCCCACTAAATCCTCACCTTGTAAATAAATGAAATGTGGCAATCTCTGGGGATTTGGGGTTTTGAAGTAATTTTTTGGACTCCTGAATTATCCCAGAGGATTCCTGACTGGCAATCCTTGTTACTTCTATTGTTATCTCATGAGCAGTCCCTGACTGCACAGACCAAGTCTTCCAGATAGTAACTCACCAGTGGTGTCACTAGTCTTCACATGGAAACTCACCAGTGGTGTCACCAGCCTTCCACATGGTTAAACCACATGATGTCACTGGCAGTTTCCTCAACCAACTAATTGCCTTTTTCAAAGGAATGATATCGCTGCTTGCCTTAAAGAAGAGTTAACTGTTCAAAAGCTATTTTCAGAGAGGAGTTTAAGATATTAAAGAACTCCTGTTGGTAGTTTTCAGAAGCTAGCGAAACAGTGGGTGTGCATGAATGGAATCCTAAAATCCGTTCTTTTAGAGCACATCATTGACTAAGTCACGGAAATGTGGAGCTAGGTATATCTACAACCTAAAAGAAATGTTATAGACAAATTAATCCAAATTTGTCCATTTTCAAACACAAAAGTGAAATGACAAAATAACTTGCTCTAAAATTGCAACAAAATTACACCAAAAACCAGTCCTTCCTAATATTGGGAGCAGGGACTGTCTTTGACCCTTTTCCCCCTACTGAGTTGTCTTGTCCTGTATTAATATAAGAGGAGGTGACTAGCCTTATTGCAACCTGATATGCTTTGTTGGTTGATATCCCTTTTATGAAGGGAAAAGGAGAAGGAATGGCTGGGGAGGTGAAAAGGGAGAAGTGGAGGAAGGGGAAGCTTCAATTGGGATGAAATATATAAGAGAAGAATCAATTTTAAAAATTAAAAAAGGTCCTTTTTGAAAGATACTCTTAACAAGTTCTATGTTTTAATCAAATCAAGTAAAACAAAGAGAAAGAAACCTTGTGCATATTTAAATACATTCAGTTTTTATGCATTAATGTATAGAGTTCACAAATGTGAGTCTGATTACTCTAATTTCATAGATTCAAAGCAAAGCTACTATATACTTTGTTAGCCTGGCACTCACTGTATGTGCTGCATGTCCAAGTCCTGTAGAGTTTACAAGATGGTGCACTCAGCATCATCCATGGGAACCTAACATCTATAGTTGGTGGCTGCTTTGAAAATGTAGGGCAGTGGGTCCCTCAAATAAACAGAACTTCTAGCCCAGGGTTGAAAGAAATGCAGTGTAAACAAAAACCATGATGATTAAACCCTGGCGGTTTAAGCTTTGGGTATTATTAGAAACATGGTAGGTTTGCTGTGAGCTTTCCCCTGTGTCTTCATTCTTTTTATAGAGGTCAATAAATTGGTTTCTATTCTAACATCACTAAAATGCTCTGCACTGTTTTTTAAAGAGTTTTGTTGTCTTACTTTTCATCTATAGCAAGAAGAAGCTTCTCTAGTGAAAGCTGAAAATGCCCTGATCTATGAGTATACAAATAGTTTGTTCAATATCAGTTTAATACTATGTCCGTTTAACAGAGTAAACCTATTATTATAGGCCCCTGTGGCCTATATTCTGTCCCTCTGCAGGTTCTTGGCCCCATTAACCCTGCTACTTAGCTGAATGTGAGTATTCTCTGCAGGGATTTTCGGTGAACTCTTTAAGGTTTTTATTTATTAAATCATCATATGCAAATGATAAGCGATTTCTTCTCTTCCTGTTTGTTTATGTTTTGTCTTCTTCACTTGTTTTATTGCTCTATCTAAGATTTCAAGCAGCATATTGAACAGGAAAGGGAATAGTGGGCATCTTTGTCTCATTCCTTATTTTCATGGAAATACTTTGAGTTTTTCTCCATTTAGCAAGGTTTTGGCCGTGGAATTTGCTGTATAATGCCTTTATTATGTTGAGGTATTTCCTCTGTATCCCTAGATTTTCCTGTTCTTTTATAATGAAAGGATGTTCAATTTTGTCAAAGATTCCCTGTGTCTGATGAGATGGTCACATGGTTTTAGTGCTTGATTCTATTTATGTAAAGCACAATTAATAAAAGCTCAGAGACAATATTGGGGTTCAACCTGAAGACCAGAAAAGCAAAGTAGTCAGTCACTGGCTCTTACCTTGGCCTCAGTCTGAAAATGACTATCCTGCCTCCAGAAATCTCAGAATGAGACTGTGTCTGAGAGCTGTTTCCTCCCAATTTATAATCCTCTCTAGGGCTGGAATTAAAGGCATACACTGCCCAGTCTCTATGGCCACTAGTGTGGCTACTGGGATTAAAGGTGTGTGTTTCCACTGTCTGGTTATAAGGCTGGCCATTGGGACTGTTTTACTCTCTGATTTTGAAGCAAACTTTAATAAAACACAAGTGGAATGCCACTACGATTTATGTGATAGATTATATTTATTAATTCAGGTATGATGAGCCATCCCTTACTGGGAAGAGGCTGCCGTGATCATAGTGGATAATCTTTCTGGTGTATTACTTAATTCAGTTTGTAAGTTTTTTACTGAGAATGTTTACATCTATATTCATTATATATATTGGCAAATAATTTTCCTTTATTGTCTGGCTTAGGTATCAGGGCAATAATGGCTTCATAAAAATATTTTAGAAGTGTTTCTTCTTTTTTAATTTTTAAAAATAATTTGAAACATGTTGGTATTAGTTCTTCTTTGAAGTTCTGAAAATTTTACATTTTAAATGTATAGATTGATGGAATTTTTGTCGGAAATTTTATCTATATATTTATCTACTTATTTATTTATTATTGGTCTTTTCCCTGCATGTGTTTCTGCACCTTACGTGTGCCCAAATAGGTCAGAAGAGGGTGTTGGCTCCCTTGGGACTGTAGTTACAGACAGGTATGTGGGTGCTGGGAATTGAACCCAGGTCTTGAGGAGAAGTCAGTGCTCTGAACCCCTGAAACATCTTTCCAGCCTTATTTTGGATATTTTTGTTCTTCTTCTATCCCACTGGTTGTTATGTGTATATTTAAGTTTTTTACTTCATCATGACTTAATTTTCATATGTTATCTATGTATAGAAATCCATCAATTTTTTTTAAGATTTTCTAATGTGGTGGAGTATAGACTTCTACATCCTTCTGATTCTCTGTATATACTCAGTACTTGTTATAATGTCTCCCTTTTCATCTCTAATATTATTAATTTGAATCTCCTCTCTCTTTCTTTTGGGTAATTTGGCTAAATATTTGTCAATCTTGTTAATCTTTGCCTAGAACCAACTTTTCATTTCAGTAATTTTTTTTCATTTCAAATTGATTAATTTCTAGTTCATTAATTTCAATCCTGATATTTATGATCTCTTCGTATCTGTTCTTTTCCAGTGTTGTTCTTGTTTGTTCCAAAGCCTTCAGATATATAATTAAATTACTAATGTGAGATCCCACCAGTTTTTATGTAGGCATTTATGGCTATATACTTTTCAATAATGTGTTGTGTGACTTCCATAAGTTTGTATTTTCTGTCATTTCTTTTTTGTTGTTATAAAACTTCATATTTTTGTGATCAGATAGTATGTAGGGTGCTATTTCAATGTTTCTGTATTTGTTGAGGCATGCTATGTGTCCTAACACTTTAATGAATTTAGAAAAGGAGCTCACCAAGGCCAGCTGGACTGGGAGTGATGGAGCATGTGATCAAACTGGACACTCTGAATGTGGCTGGTAATGAAGGCTGACTGAGAAGCCAAGGACAATGGCACTGTGTTTTGATTCTACTGCATCGGCTGACGTTGTGGGAGCCTGGTTTGTTTGGATGCTCACCTTTATAGACCTGGATGGAGGGAGAAGGACCTTTGACTTCCCATGGGGCAGGGAACCCTGACTGCTCTTTGGACTAGAGAGAGAAGGGGAGGTGGGGAGGGGGAGGGAAAAGGGAGGCGGGGAGGAGGTGGAAATTTTTAATAAATAAATTTTAAAAAAAGAAAGAAAGAAAGAAAAGAAAAGGTTCTATGGTCTGCTGAAAAGAAACGTGTTCTTTAGTGCTTTATTTGATTTATTATGTCATTTACCTTTAGATTTTTCTCTCCTTAACTTTTGATTAGATGACCAGTCTATTAGTGAGAGTCTAGTTAGTGTTGAGGCTACCCACTCTCACTTTGTTGGAGTCAGTCTGTAGTTTTAGATCTGATAATGTTTCTTTTATGAAGGTGAGTGCTTCTGTGTTTGGTACATAAATGTTTGGTGGATTTTTCTTTTAATCAATATAAAATGTCCTTCACTATCTCTTCTGATTAGTTTTGGTTTGAAGTCTATTTAATCAGACATTAAAATATTTATGCCTGCTTGCTCCTGTTCCATGTGTTTGAAATTCCTTTTCCATGCTTTTACCTGAGGTAGTATCTATTGTTGATGATAATGTGTGTTTCTCAGAGGCAGTTAAAAGATACATCCTGTTCTCTAATCCGACTTATTGGTGAGTGTCTTCTTAGTGGGAATTTGAATCTGTAAATATTGAAAGCCATCACTGAATAATATTTAATATTTCCTGTTATTTTGTTGTGGTGATGGTATTTTCTCAGACTTGTTTTGGTTAAATATTCTAGTATTACAAATATTTTGTGCCTTTTTATGTATGTTTAATCTTCTCTTCAGAGATAAGCATTCCTTCTAGTATTCTTTATAGAGCTGGTTTTACAGGCATAAATTCTTTAAAAATGTGTTTATCATAAAATATTTTTCTTTTCAATTATGACTGATAGTGTTATGGAGTATAGTGATCTTAACTGACATCTATGATATTTTTTTAACTTATAGGCTATCATTCCTGGCCCTTCTGGATTTCTAGTTTTCCACTGAAAATCATAACTTATTGTGATGGTCCTATACTTACATGTGACTGGGTCTTTACCTCTTGCAACTTTCAGCATCCTTTTTTTGTTCTGTGCATTTATTGTTTTGATTTGATATGTCCTGGGAGTTTCTTTTCTGGTCCTATCTTTTTGGTGTTCTGTATACCTCTTACACCTTGATAGGCATCTCCTGAGATTTAGGGAATTTTCTTCTATGATTTTATTGAAAATATATTCTGTGCCTTTGACCTGAGTTTTGTCTCCTACTTCTATGCCTAGAATTGATAAAACTGGTAATTTTTTTTACAGTGATCTAGATTCCCAGATGGTTTGTCTCAGGGTTTTTTGTCCAATTTAATATTTTCTTTGACTGAGTGATCCTCTACTTTGTCATCAAGGCCAGGATAGTCTGTCTTCTGCTTTATCCAATCTATTGATGAGACTTTCCTCTGGGCCTTTTGATTGACTTCCTGAGTTGTACATTTGGGGTTTTAATTAATTTTGGCTTCTCTTTGGGGGAATTCTCTCTCTTTACACAATTCTATTTCCATATCTTGAATTATTTTCATTATTTAATTCAATTGTTTGTTTTCACTGTCTACACTCAAGGATTTGTTCATGTTCTCTTTGAGTTCCTGAATATATTTATAATTGTCATTTTAAAATCATTTTCCTGTGTATTTGCTCACTTGCTTTTACCAGGGAACATTACAGTTGGAGTACTAATTTCTGGAGAAGATATGTTGAATTGGTTGCTTATGCAATTTTATTTTTGAGATTGGATCTGAACAGCTGGAGGCTTTCACTGGAAATGCGATGTTGGATTCCCCTCTGTATGCTGTGAATACCATTAGTCAATACAGAAACTGACTTGGCCTGATAGGGTAGAACAGAGCTAGGCAGGGAAAACTAAACTGAATCCTGGGAGAAGAAGGCAGAGTAAGGAGAAGCCATGTAGCCCCACCGGAGACAGACGCTGGAACTTTACCTGGTAAGCCACAGCCTCGTGACAATACACAGATTACTAGAAATGGGTTAAAGAGTTAGCCAATAAGAAGCTAGAGCTAATGGGCCAAGCAGTGATTTAATTAATACAGTTTCTGTATGGTTATTTAGGGAGTCTGGGCAGCCGGGAAACGAACAGGCAGCCTCCTTACAACATGTAATGTCTTTTCTGATTCAGATATCAGTTCTCACTTTTATTGAGTGATTGGATACTTGGTTGATATTCCTCTAGTTTCTCAGGTTGTGTTCTACTTGAATGGTTCTTGGTATTGAGTCTTGGGGCTACTCTTTCCTTCTGTGAAAAAAAAATGGTATTGGGTATGGTTTCAGCTCACTAGAGATAGATGCGACTTATTTTATTGTACAAATTTTATCTTTAGTTCTACAGATATATTTGTAATATCCACCAAACCACAGTGACCCATTTTACCTTCTGGAATGTCAACTATTCATGTAATTGGAAAAAAATATAGTCAATAACAGACCCACATTTGTAAAATAACCAATTTTCCTGCATATCTGTTTGGAACCCCAAGGTTTTGGTTTTTTTCTATCGCCACACTCTTCCCACATGACCTCCCTGTGTTGAGTTGCAGCTTGATGGAGGAGAGTCAAACACATAGCTCTACCTAGATCACTCAAATCACTAATAAGACCTAGATAAATATCACTGTAAATAAAGATTGTATCATTATATGAAAAGTATAAATGATGATAGACATGACCTTTCCCTGATTTCTGGAAAAAAAATATAAAGAAAATCTATACCATTTGGAAATGACAAAGAGAAATAGCTAGTTCTGGATTTTGTTATTTGCAATGATATAATAGATACAACTTCTGAGCCTAGAAGTTAACATTCTGGAGGCTGAGAAGATTCTTCCTGCAAACCTTCAGAAATTTGTGAAGAGCTCTCTGGTTTCTGCTGGCTGTCCTTGGATGGCAGTAGCCAGTCCTCTGGATGGGTCTCTACATGGTACTGGCCCTTGAGTTCCAGTAAGACTTTAAGTAGTGCTGATGCTGGTTGGAGTGTTGGGTATATGATAGTTAGGTGGGTTAGGGAGTAGGTCTAGGCAAACTATCCGGAGTTCTGAGCAGACTCCATGTATTACTGCTCCAGGTGGGGTGGTAGACAGAGTAACTGAGAGGCAACCAGACGGGGAAATATGTCCAAGCAACTTACCTGGGAGTAAACCTCATTGTGTAACCCACATTGTGCTGGCACTAAACAAGGTGGTACTAAACACTACTGTTTGTGTGACCAATAGACAGACTAGCAGGTGAATAAGTCTACATGACCTCCTGAAGTTCTGGGGTGCATTTCAAGAAGTACTGGCACAAGGCAGGGTTTTGGATGAAATGACTGAGAGAATGGGATATGGGGAATCCCATACCTCCAACTTTTAATGTGATCATTACATTTAGAGACCTTCTAATTTCAAATAATTTTTATGACTAGACTCCAGATGTGCACATTCCAATGCAGAAATAAAACCAATATGACAAACCAAAATAACATGTCACTTTGAAAAAAATACCAGTCCCATAATCATGCCTCCTAATGAAAATGACCTGGAAGAACTCTCAAGTAAAAGAATTCAAAATAGCAATTATAACTATAATCAAAACAACTCAAAAAAAGACAAAGATGAAAGATGAGTAAAATAAGCAAGCCTATTCAAGGCATTTCATAACCAAGGCATGAAAATAGTCAGAAGTGTTTAAGGAAACCCAAATAGAAATTATACTGGAGATGAAAAATTCTATAAGCCAAATAAAAAGCTGCGGTGGAAATCCTCACCACCAGATGCATTGTCAAATACAGAGTCTGAGACGGAAGAAGACACTGTTGAGATACTGGATCTCTCAGTCAAGGTCAGTGTGGTTTCTTTTAAAAAATGAACAAAAAATGAGAGAATTTAGGGACATCATAAAGTGATCCAAATCTGAATTATAAGCATAAAAGGAGAGAAAAACAATAATGAAGGCAGAGAGAATATCTTAACTAAAATCAAAGAGAAAAAATCCCAAATATAAAAAGATACACACCCAGAATCAAGATAAAAAAATAAACAGATAGACAAGATGAGAAAAGAAAGTTTCACTACATATAATATATTAAACATAAAAATTGAAAAAAGTAAATGGCTGGAGAGATGACTCAGAAGTTAAGAATACTAGGTACTATTCTAGTGCAACCAGCTTCAAATTCTAGTGCCCATGTAGTGGCTCACAGCTCTCCAGGGGATCAGGTACCTTCTTCTAGTTTCCAAGAATGCACAAATGTAGGCACCAAGTACACAAGCAATGCACTGATATACATGTAGATGAAGGAGCCACACACAGAAAATAAAACAGCTTAAAAGAAAAGGAATTTTTTTAAAAGTATTGAAAGCTGCAGAACAAAGATCAAGTCACTTACAAAGACAAGACTATTAAAATAGCACCTGATAATTTGACAGAAAGCTTGGAAGCGGTAAGGTCCTGGGAAAATAGACCCAAGTTTGGAAAGACCACAACTGTCAACCTAGATTAATATCCCCAGCAAAATAATTAACTAAAATGGAAAAAGAAATGATAAGTTTTCAGGATAAAAACAAATTAAATAAATTTACGGCTATGAAGACAGCACTATGGAGGATTATAGAATAGTTTAGTTTGAAAAGAAAGACAAGCACATGCAAGAGGCTACAGGAAATAAACAATGCCAGGTCAGACCACCAAAGCAGATATGAGAAAACACATCAAAATGATGGAAAATAAATATTTTTATAAAAATTCTGATTATTAATGGTCATAATTCCATAACAAAACGACAGAATAATAGATTTTATTAGAAAAATAATTCATCTTTTGATACCTCCAAAAAATACACTTTACTATCAAAAATAGATATCCTCTTAGGATAAAGGGATAAAAAAGGTATTCTAAGCAAATAGAACTTTAAAGTAACACATTGCATTGGTATTTCAATATCAGCAGAATAGGCTTCTAGCCAAAACTATTCTGAAGAGATATGGAAGGATATTTCATACCAACTCAAGGGAAATCCACCAACAGGATATCACTGTCTTAAACATAAATGCACAAAACATGGGACACCCAGTTAATAAAGATATATTATTAGATATAAAACTACAAACTGGTCCAAATCCAGTACCCAAAACTCACCAATAAAGAGGTCACCCCAAAGAAAAAACAACTAAGTAGAGACACCTTGAAATTAAACACCATCATAAATCAAATGCCTTAACAAATGTCTACAGAATACTGGTTCACAAGTTAAAGAATAGTCATTCTACGTAACAGGCTATGAAACTTTCTCAAAATGCGTCACATATTAGGACACAAAAGCAAATGTCAGCAAATACAGGAAAATTGAAACTACATCCTCCATTTTATACAATAGCAATGGAATACAGCTTGATATCAACAAGAATTTAAAACTACAGAAAGTATACAAACTCACAGAAACCAAACACAGAATGACAATTGTGTGAAGGATGAAATCAAAAAGAAATTAAAAGCTCCACAGAATTGAATAATACTGAGTACACACAACATACCAAAATTCATGAGACATAATGAAGGCAATCTTGAGAGGAACTTTATGATGTTTAGTACCTACATTAAAATATTCGAGATATACAAAATTAATAACTTAATGATGCACCTGAAAGGCATTGAAAAAAACAAGAACAAACAATAAACAAAAATGAAGATACAAAAAGACAATTAAAGTGTGGCTGAAACTAACAAAATAGAAACAACAAAAATAGTGAAAACAATCAATGAAGAGTTTGTTCTTTGTAAAAATTAGCAAGACTGATCAAATATTAGCCAAATTATCCAAAAGAAAGTAAGACAAGACCCAAATTAATAACATTAAAGGTTAAAATAAAGGAAACATTATCTAGGGAAACACAGAGATTCATAACATCTTTCAAAAATCTATATTCTGTAGAAATGAAAAACGTAATAACAACTGATGAATTTCTTTTTTTAATATTTATTTATTTATTTATTATGTATACAATATTCTGTGTGTATGTCTGCAGACCAGAAGAGGGCACCAGACCTCATTACAGATGGTTGTGAGTCACCATGTGGTTGCTGGGAATTGAACTCAGGAACTGTGGAAGAGCAGGCAATGCTCTTAACCACTGAGCCATCTCTCCAGCCCCTGATGAATTTCTAACAGCATGGAACATATTGAAAATAAACCAAGAAAATAAACAAAAGAAATAATTTAAACATGTCTATACCAAATACTGAGATGAAACTAGTAATATAAAAACATCTTTCACCAGGCAGTGATAGCACATGTCTTTAATCCCAGCACTCAGGAGGCAGAGACAGGCAGATCTCGGTGAATTCAAGGCCAGCCTGGACTACAGAGCGAGTTCTGGGACAGGCTCCAAAGTTATGTGGAGAAACTCTGTCTTAAAAAAAAATCTTTCAAGTAGCCTTCCTGTCTTCAGGCACTTACCCCTTGACCATACAAAACTGAGACTGCTTGGGGTTTAAGCCCAGATCTTGAATCTCATGTAAAGATTTCCAGAACATCAATAGCCCAGACAGTATGAACAACATTGGACAGATGGGACCTCATGATACTGAGAAGCTTCTCTATGGCAAAGGACAACATTATTCAGACAGAGACAGTCTATAGAATGGAAAATTATGTCAACTAAATATTCCTAATATCCAAAACATAAAGAACTCAAAAAATTGTGCATCAAGATAACAACACAATATTTCTTAATTGGGGAACAGATCTCAACAGAATTGTCAAAAGAGGAAACTCAAATGGCTGGGAAATGTTCAGCATCTTTAGCCATCAGGGAAATCCAATCAAAACTGCTTTGGAATTTCATCTCACCCTAGTCAGAATGTCCAAGATCAATGAAATGAATGGTATCTCATGTTCTATCCATTGCTGGTGGGATGGGATAGCAATTTATACAGTCACTAAGGATATCAGCATGGTGGTTCACCAGAAAGTTGGAAATCAATCTACCTCAAATACATCTATACCACTCTTGGGTACATACCTAAAAGACACTTCACCCTACCACAGCGACACTATGATATGGGATTTCCCTCTGTATGCTGTGAATACTATTGATTAATAAAGAAACTAAATTCCTCTTAAAACCTGAGAAAGCTTGAAAAGGAATTCTAGACACAAAGAACAGAATTTAGCAGTTTCTTGGTAGCCACAAATTTTTTTCTCTAGTTGGGCTTGCAGCAAGCAAGGTGCCGCAGGGCACAGTAAAAACAGTGTGGCTTCTTTAAAGAAACAAAAAGAAAAAACAGTGGCTCTTGCTCGCCAGCACAAATGACTCTGGCTCTGGAACGTTTAAATGGGTTTTGTGACCAGAGTGTTACAACTTGCTAAATGACAATATAGACTGGCTATGTGCCTAAAAATGGGGCTGTGAGCATGGCTCAGAGGCAGCAAACAGTTCCGCCATGTCAGACTGGGCAGGGCAAGCAGGCAGTACCTTATTTTCCCTAACAATGGTGCTGCTTAAGTTCTTGGAGATATCCGGGATACAAGGAATGCATTAAACATAATAAAAGCAATATACAGCAAGCCAGCAGCCAACATCAAATTAAATGGAGAGAAACTCAAAGCAATTCCAGTAAAATCAGGAATAAGACAAGCTTGTTCTCTCTTTCCATATCTATTCAGCATAGTTCTTGAAGCTTTACCTAGAGCAATAAGACAAGAAAAGATGATCAAGGAATACAAATTGGAAAGGAAGAAGTCAAACTTTAACTATTTGCAGATGATAGTATACATAAGTCACCCCAAAAATGCTACCTGGGAACCCTTATATCTGATAAACACCTTCAGCATTATGACTGGACACAAGATCAACTCAAAAATATCAGTAGCCTTCCTATATACAAATGATAAAAGGACTAAGAAAGAAATCAGAGAAGCATTGCCCTTTACAATAGCCACAAACAACATAAAATATCTTGGAGTAACACTAACCAAAGAAGTGAAAGATCTGTATGACAAGAACTTTAATTCTTTGAAGAAAGAAATTGAAGAAGACACCAGAAGATTGAAAGATCTCCCATGCTCTTGAATAGGTAGGATAATAAAAATGGCAATCTTACCAAAAACAATCTGCAGATTTAATGCAATCCCCATCAAAATCCCAACATAATCTTCACATACCTTGAAAGAACAATACTCAGCTTCATGCAGAAAAACAAAAACAAGCAAAACAAAAACAAAAATCCAGGATAGTCAAAATAATCCTGTACTAGAAAGGAACTTCTAGAGGTGTCAACATTTCTGACATCGAGTTCTATTATAGAGCTACAGTAAGAAAAACAGCCTGGTGTTGGCATAAAAACAGGGAGGTTGACCAATGGAATCAAATCAAAGATTCTAATATTAATCCACACATTTATGAACACCTGATTTTTGACTAAGAAGCTAAAAAAATTAACAATGGGGAAAAAGAAAGCATCTTCAACAAATGGTGCTGCCATAACTGAATGCCAATATGTAGAAGATTGCAAGTAGATCTATATCTATTCACATGCACAAAACTCAAGATGAAATGTATTGAAGACCTCAATATAAATCTGACCATACTGAACCTGATAGAAGAGCTACAGTAATAAAAACCGCTTGGTATTGGCATAAAAACAGACAGGTTGACCAATGGAATTGAATTAAAAACCTGGATATTAATCCACATACTTATGAGCACCTGATTTTTTGACAAAGAAGCTAAAATTATACAATGGATAAAGAAAAGTATCTTCAACAATGATGCTGGCATAATTGGATGTCAACATGTAGAAGAATGAAAATATATCCAAATGTATTAAAGACCTCAGTATAAATCTGCCCACACTGAACCTGATAGAAGAGAAAGAAAGTAGGAAGTAGCCTGCAATGCATGGGCACAGGAGACCACTTCCTAAATTTAACACCAGTAGCACACTGAGAGCAATAATAAATAAATGGGAACCTCCTGAAACTGAGAAACTTCTGTAAAGCAAAGGACAGTCAATAAGACAAAACGCAGCCTACTGAATGGGAAAAGATCTTCACCAACCTCACATCAGACAGAGGACTGATCTCTAAAATATATAAAGAACTCAAGAAATTAGACATCAAAATTCTAAATAATCCAATTTAAAATTGTGGTATGGAACTACACAGAATTCTCAACAGAAGAATCTCAATGGCCAAAAGACACTTAAGGAAATATTCAAAATCCTTAGCCATCAGAGAAATGCAAATCAAAATGACTTTGAGATACCATCTTATACCAGTCAGAATGACTAAGATCAAAAACACCAATGATACTTTATGCTGGAGAGGATGTGGAGCAAGGGAAATACTCCTCCATTGCAGGTGGAAGTACAAACTTGTAAAGCCACTTTGGAAATCAGTTTCAGTGTTTCTCAGAAAATTGGGAATCAATCTACCTCAGGACCCAGCAATACCACTCTTGGGCATATACTCAAAGTATGATCAATCATACCACTAGGAAATGTGCTCAACTATGTTCATAGCAGCATTATTTGTAATAGTCAGAACCTAAAAACAACTTAGATGCCTGTCAACTGAAGAATGGATAAAGAAAATGTGGTACATTTACACAATGAAAAAAAAAAGAAGACATCTTGAAATTTGCAGGCAAATGGATGGAACTAGAAAAAACATCCTGAATGAGGTAACCCAGACCCAGAAAGACAAACATGGTATGTACTCACTCATAAGTGTATATTAGACCTAAAGCAATGGATAACCAGCCTGTATTCCATGACTTCAGAGAAACTAGGTAACAAAGAGAACCCTAAGAGAGACATACATGGATCCCCCCTGGAAAGGAGAAATAGACAAGATCTCCTAAGAAAATTGAAAGTGTGGTGGGGGTTGGGGAGAAGGGAGAGTGGAAGAGGAGAGGAGAAAGGGAAGGGGGAGAAGAACCTGAGGGAACAGGATGGTCAAGATAGGGGAAGGAGAGAAAAGGATACAAGGAAAGGAACATCTTGATTGTGGGAGGCTTGATTATGGGGCTAGCAAGAACCTGGTACTAGGGAAATTCCCAGGAATCCACAAGGATAATCCCAACTAAAACCCTAAGCAATAATGGATAGGGTCCTTGAACTTTCCCTGCCCTGTAGTCAGATTGATGATTATCTTAGATGTCATCACAGAACATACATCCAGTAACTGATAGAAGCAGATGCAGAGATATACAGAGAATCGCTGGACCAAGCTCTCAGAGCCCAGTTGAAGAGAGGGAAGAGTGATATGAGCAAGACGATGGGGATACCCACAGAAACAGATGACCTGAGCTAGCAGGAGCTCACTAATTACAGACTAAAAATGGGGGAACAGCATAGGACCAAACTAGGCCCTCTGAAATATGGGTGACAATTGTGTGGCTGAGGTAGTCTGTGGGGCCACTGGCAGTGAGACCAAGATTTATCCCTAGTGCTTCAATTGGCTTTTTAGGGCCCATTCTCTTTTGGAGACCTTGCTCAGTCTAGATATAATGAGGAGGGTCTTGGTCCTGCCTCAAAGTGATGTGCCAGATTTTGTTGACTCCCCATGGGAAACTTTACCTTCTCTGAAGTGTGGATGTGGGGTGGGATGGGTGGATGGTGGGGGGAGGAGTTGGCAGAAGGAAAGGAGTGGGAACCGGGATTGGTACGTAATGAGAAATGATTATTTTTAAAATTGCTTAATTAATTGATAAAAAAGAAAAAATAATAAATGGACTGGACATTGTGAATGTATTTCTTACTTGGTAATTATTCTTCTTGTATGTATCTCATTTTTGTTAAGGTTATTATCTTTCCTTTCTGACATTATCTGATAATCACTCTTATTGTATATAGTTTTACTATGTCAGAATTAGAACTTTTCCTTTCAATTAGACAAAAAGAGGGGAATTATGTGGGATTTTTGTCTATTCTGTGGTCTGGTGTTCAGTGGAATCAGGCTTTGATCAAGAGGCTGGGTTCACATTCAGTTGGTCAGACGGATCCTAGAGTTTCAGGGAAGAAGTAGTGGGGACACTGGAGTGAGACTGGGTCTTTTCCAGCTGGGAAGCAAATGGTGGCAGTACATTTTGTGGGTGCTTGTGATGGTCTCAGGTTTTTATCTTTAATCATTGCCCACAAGTTTTATTACTTAATAAACAGCAAAAGTCACTATAGTAAGAGACCATAGAACACTCAGCCCTTAAAATAATGTCTCCACCAAATCCCTCCTCTCATGGCTATGGAGACTCTGCAGAAGAGGGGACATAAGGAATGTAAGAGCCAGAGGATCTGGAGGACACCAAGGAGTCAAAGCCTTCTAAATCAACAGGGCTGGGGCATGTCTGAACTCATAGAATCTGTGGCAGCCTGTGTAGGGCCAGCACAAATCTGTACCAGATGGGTTCCTAGGACAGAAAGGAGACATGGACACAGGCCCTCATATCTAACCCAGAAGCTATGACCAATTAATAGCCGATTGCAAATGAGAAGTTAGTTTTCTGGGAAACAAACCACTCTTAAGGACAAGCCTCAGGCCCAGAAGGAGATGCCAAAACAGAACTCAGTGGCATCTATGGGGGTTCTTTGTCTTATAATGTTAAGTCAGGGTGGGTTTTTGTTTTGTCTTCCTTGTTTGTCTGCATGTTTGCTTGTTTGCTTGTTTTTCCTACCTTATAGGTACTTTGTATATATTACGGCTTCCAGTTTGAGACTTTTATTGGGACTTTTATGGGATTCCTGAGTGTGTGAACCTGTGTGTTTCTGCATCTATATGTATTTCTTGTACTTTTCCTTGGCTGTTTTCATGTTTTGACTAATTTGCTTTTTCTTTATCTCATTATATTTTATTTTATTCTTATTGCGTAGATGCCTGTTTGTTTGCTAAGACAGAAAGGGTATGGATTCAGATGGGAAGGGAGGTAGGAAAGAACTGGGAGGAATAGGGAGATGAAAAACCATAATCAGAATATACTGTATGAAAAACTATCCTTTAAATAACAGGAAAACACTTAAATAGACCCATAATCCCTAGTGAAATAGAAGCAATAATTAAAAATAGCCCAACTATAAAAGAACAAGGACCAGATGGATTCAGCACAAAAAGCTAGCAGACATTCTAGGAAGAACTAATGTCAGTACTTCTCAAGTTACTCCAAAAAAAAAGAAAAAGAAAAAGAAACTGAGAAACATTTCCAAAAACGTTTTATGAAGCCACTGTTACCAAAAACAGAAAAAAAGACTCAACAAAAAATGAAAATTGTAATTCCATATCCCTTAAGAACATAGATACAGAAAGTGCCAATAAATACTTGCTACCTGGATTTAAGAATACATCAAAAATATTATCTACCATTATCAAGTTGGCTTGAACCAAAGATGCAAGACCATTACATGTGCATGAATCAATAAATGTTATCCAAAACGTCAATAGACTAAAAGACAAATATGATGTGATCATATTATTAGATGCAGAAAATGTAGTAGACAAAAATCTAATAACATCCTCCCATGATAAAAATCCTGGAGAGATTATGGATGCAAAAGACACATCTCAACATAATGAAGGCAATTTATGGCACGTTCCCAACCAAAAGCATCTAAAATGAAGAGATAGTCAAAGCATTTTCACTAAAATCAGGAACAAGACAAAGACGTCGACGCACTTCGTAGCTGCTCAGTTCTTAGCTTGAAGTCTTAGCTAGAGTCGTAAAACAGCTAAAAGAGATCAAGGGGGTACAAATAGGAAACTAAGAAGTCAAAGAATTCTTCTTTACAGATGATGGATTTTTATACACAAGGACCCTAAATGCCCCACCAGGAAATTTATATAGCCAATAAATACCTTCAACACAGTAGCAAGACACAAAATTTACACACATAAATGAGCAGCTTTCTTATATAGAAATGACAAACATACTGGGAAAGAGATCAGGGAAATAGCACTTTCCAATAGCCTCAAATACACACACACACATGCATGCACACACACACACACACACACACACACACACACACACATACACTGGAACAACACTAACAACACAAGGGAAAAACTTGTATAATTAAAACCTTTAAAACACTGAAGAAAGAAAATAAAGAAATAATTGCTCAAACAGTATACATGTGATCATAGGAAGAAATGAGTTTGAATGGAAAATGAAATGAATTCAGAAAAACATCAAGTTAATGAAACAGATGACATCATCTTTGAACACATTCTGTGCCTTTTAGTCCTACCCTATGCTAAGCTAAACACGGTCCTTCTGCTTGCTCAGTAACACAGCACTGGGCACTAAGACTGTTCACACTGTTCAAAGCAATGGGATCGTCGGTAACAAAGGTAGAAACGTGGTCCCTCTGGATCCAGAGACCCTGATTGCTGACTCTTGCTTCCCTGATTTAACTGATGTAATTTCCAGAAATGGAAAAAATCCCAGTCATGAGGCCACAGCAGCGAACAGAGACCTGCTTTCATTACTGTTGGAGGCGATTCTGATGTTCATGCTGCATTTACCCATGAGCCAGTAATAAAGATGGAGCTGTGGTCTTGGGTTCGGTGTAGAGAAGGATTCTAAGTAGTGTCTTCTAATATACATTGGACTATAAATCAAGACATCCAGGAGCAGCAGGGGCCCCAAAATCTATACAGTCCTCAGAGGAGGAAGAACACTTAAGATATTCCCCTTACAGAAGGGAGAAAAATTTAAACACATTGAACATAACTAATGTCTGGTTTTGCTTACTTGGAGCTTTGTGAATTCTGTGTCAGGGACTTAGAAACACACTCAAGAGTAGAGAGGACAGACATGCAAATTCCAAAGAAAAAAGTTAGGCAATTATGAACACTTTGACAATGTTGTTTCATCTTTTATCCACAGGCTTTTGTGGAAGACAACTAGAGTATTTTTATCAATCACATATGTATATTGTTCTCCAATAGAATAAGTACTGGTAAAATAGCCACACTTCAGTAACACCATTTAGCAGAATGAAGCATTTCTGAAAATCACCCGATGGGTTAGATTCTCACACTCATCTCATGACCATAGTAAAAAGAGTTCATCATTAGTTTATCTAAATCAAACCACAGTGCGTTCAACAGAACTCTTCCAGTTTATGAATCTCTAGATTTCTTTTTGTTCCCACCAGTGTTCTCACCCTCATTTTCTTTTATACCATCTACTTAAACACATTTCCAAAATAACCAGGTAATGAGCTCCAAGTTCAGTTGGTTCTGACCTGGTGGTACCCTTAACACATTCTCTGACTTCCTGTATTTGCTCTAAGGTGATAATCAGAAATTTGATTAGAGCTGATCTTAACTTTTGACACCAATATATAATGAGCATTCCCTTCTGGGCAATGCTGCACAGTGAGATTGAGATGGGAGATAGCAGAGTAGACATGTTGCTATCAATCATTATAAAGGTTCCCATGGACATGCATTTGATGGCTTTAGCATGCAACTTTTATGGTTTTCTAAATGCATTTTCCCATGGGGATTGTAAAGTTGCCATTTAATTCTATCATTCCTTCTGCATTTAATAGGTAGAACTCTTGAATGTACGTCACTTTGAAATATACTGTGTGCCCTGACCAAAAGGATTACTTTTATTTACCAAGTTTTTTTTTTCTTTACAGAATAATGATATGATACCTTTTAGGTTTCTAAAAAGAAAAATCACACAGTTTTGTATAACTAAGATGTTTCGAGATGTCTAGTCATGTTTTACATACTAAAATGGTACTGCTTTTAGTAGAGAGTCTGTATAGATTCCAGGTGCCTTTTTACATCATCTCATAATGATCCCAGCTTCTGTTCTGTATTCTAGATGGAAATGTCCAAAACTGGAGTCTAATCTGACAGAAGCGATTTCCCCAGGAGCCCGTAGTCCCCTTGTGTGAGAGACAGTATTTCTTGAAAACTATCTAGACAGGCCTTCACATTGTGTCTTCAGAGAAAATAACAGGCTGTTTGACGAAAATGTCTTGGAAATTTATGCTTACCTTACCTAAAGTTGCATATTAAAACACAAATAAATATGTAGAGAAAAATGGCTTTGTGGAAAGAATATAAACCTTGACCTTCTCGTGGTGTTATTTTTAAAAAGTTAAACCTGCGCACATTTGACAACAGAAAACAGAAGTCAGCGAACTGCTCCTCTACGTGGCATGAGGTAACTGTCCTCTTACAGAAACAAAGTTGTCCGTTTAGCCACAAATGCACAGCTGGAAGAGATGTGGGCCACAGGTCTCCAGTGCACACCAGTTACATACAGGGATGTGTGCAACTCGCCTGGGCCTGGCTCTGGAACCGCCTGTCCTTTATCATCCTTCATTTTGAAGCACATACTTCACAGCTCAGTGTGGAGGAGCTGACAAAGCTCCTTCTCCTTCTGTTTCTTTTGGCCGTATGTATACCTTACCTTGCTATCTTTATAAGAAATACATAGTTGTCTCTTAAGTCCTTCTTTTTTTTTCAGTTTGGTATAGTTAAAATTTACCTACATCGAGAAAGATTTTCATGGGTGACAGGCAGAAAGCCAAACATTAATATAGGTCATATGTAGCTGCCTGCCATATTAAATACTAAAATTCTTTAAGATACAAATTATTTGAAATAATGATCACTTCACAAGAAACCCGTAACGAAATAAAAGAATAGTAGAGAAAGTGCTTTTAATATATTATCTTCCTTTTTCCTTCAGTTCTCCAAGTCTTTGTTCTGAAGGCAGCACACTGTTTCACTTCCCTGAAGCAACTGATAAAACTATGCAAGAACATCAGAGAAAAAAATGAATCCAAGATAGGTGCCACCCCCAAGGGAACGGAGCACTTCTTTGTTTTAAATTTCCATTGGAAATCTGAAGATTTTGCATGCAAACATTTTATTTCATGGCACTGCTTCTCAAATTGAGAGATTAAATCTAGCCCCATATAAAGGTTTTTCAATAAAGTGGGTTGCAGGCTCCTGCTTATGGAAAATTGATGCATCATCTGATATGCTTTCAATTGCTAACTTTTGTTTCACAAAGCTGGAAGGAATTTCAACCAACCATTATCTAATCAAGAAAGTATTTCCTACCTATCTTGTCTTCAACATAACTTGCTGCCAAATGTAGTTTTGACTATTGTAAATCACTATGCATTTTAACAAGCAAAACAGACTCTCGTTTTGCTCAAAAAAAGTGCAAATTGTAGAAACTATCCATCATTATCAGTGGAATGCCTCCAATACTGTGTCTGCTGTAGAATCACTGTGACATAATTTAATGTGTTCCTTAGACTGCTTTATTGAAGTAGATTTTTACCATCTTAAGATACAAACAGCTATTATTAATAATTTCATTAAATCTCCCTCTGTTTAGACTCTATTCTCACTACAAGGTAAAGCATGCACTTAGGCTATTCAGGTAAGCATAAAATTTCACAATGACTTGGAGCATCAGTCATCCTTCTGAGTTCAGCATATTATAAAGTACAAGAAGCAAACAGAAGTGGATTTGTGTGGATACACTCTATCTGACCACCAGTTTTTACAGGCTCATAGCACACTTGAGAAAACACCTTAACTTGTAATGCTTGTACCTGGTCGTCCTGGGCTAGGTTCAAGGGGACAGCAATATGTTTGAACAAAATAGGAACTGCTCTGAGGAAGAGTTTCCAAATACATTTCTGAGCCTTCTGAAACACATGTTCAAGGAGTCAGAGAGGAGATAAATAAACCCTGGGACTCCAAAGCTAGCTGTCTGGGCTCATGGCCTGCTTTAGCCACCTTGGCTCTGTCACCTGGAGTTAGACAATAGCTCCTTTTGCTGACATTCTTGGGGCATGGGAGATGTTTTCCGTCAAAGGTCTAAATAAGCAATCATGTGTGTAAATTGCTTGGAAAAGACCCTAACATATGAAAAATACATTGATAGCAAATTTTATTTCTATAGCTGTTTTACTAAAACCATTAATGGCTACCTATGTTTTCATTCATTCTTTCACCAAACATGTACTTGGTTTGTAATGGAGATATGCAATGATGGACTTTTAATTTAGGGGATTGCAGCTACACAGAGAGAAAATCATTGGAACAGCACAACTCCAGATTTTGTCTCCACCAGCAGATGCCCAAAGAGAAAGAACTCCAGTCCCAGGGAATCCAGTGCCAGTTTCTGGCCACTGCAGGGACCAGACATTCACATGGTGCACATTCACAGGCATACGTGTAGGCAAAACACCCATACACATTAAATAAATTAACGTTTTTTGAAAATAGAATCACCAGAAATCACTAACTCCTTGGAATCGAGAACCTAGCTTTGGCCCATAAAGAGCCTTAGGTTCTAGCAAATGAGGTAGTACTGACAGCTGTGATTCATTCTGCTGCTAATCCCCCCTCTCTCCTCATGTGTGTGTGCATCTGTCTGTCTGTAACTCCGTGTGTGTGTGTGTGTGTGTGCGCACGCGCGTGTGCGTGTACATACGCACACGCAAATGCGTGTATCTGTCTGTTGGTTTCTTGTAACATGAAGGGCCTTCTTGTTGGGTTTTCTGTCCCGCCCAGTACCCCACAGCCAGCAAGTCCCAGAGAAAATCAATCACACAGAGATCTCTATAAGTTATAAAACTGATTGGCCCATTAGGTCAGGCTACTTATTAGCTCTTATAACTTATGTTACCCCATTATCCTTATCTACGTTAGCGCATGGCTCAGTACCTTTTCCAGCAGGGCAGTTTACATCTTTCCTCTCCGGTGGTCTGGGCAGAACTGGCAGAGGGAACTTCCTAGAATACTCCCAGTCTCTTTGATCCACCTCTACTTCCTGTCTGGCTTTCCTGCCTATACTGCCTGCCTGGCCAATCAGTGTTTTATTAAAATATGATTGACAGAATACAGATAATTCTCCCTCACCAGTTTCTCTTACATTGGAATGGAATCTTGAATTACACTGTTACTATGAGACTGAATCATATTTAGGAAAATGAAAGTAATAGAAGCCCTTCTGTGACTTAAGCTAAAATACCTTTCTGTACCTAAAACTACTTTCAGGAGCTATTCTTTCATATAAAGTGTTAGTGTAGCAATAAAAGCCAAGAAAAAAGAATACTTCTGGTCAAGAAAATAGAATCGCTGGCTTGCGTGGAGACCTAACATTCCAGTTGACCTAAATCCATCTCCTGATTCCTAGGAACCACCCTAGGAAGATGGATTCACCAAATACTTTGCACAAGGACAGTGGGAAAGAGTGTTGACCAAACTTCAAATTGACAGAATCGTGCCTTCCAAAAGGATTAAGTAGTGAGCTGCTCACAGAGAGACCCTTTGGGGAATTCTTCCCGCTAGAGTTCTGTCCCCGTGTACAACTCTTATGTCACTCTGGCCTTGTTTGCAGCCATGATCCAAGAATGACCCGCTACTGCTCAAGCTGTTGGCAGTTCCTGACCTTGACTGCATTTTTTCTTCAGTCATGTTGGTGAAAGAGCAGTAGAGACACCAAAACTTACCCAAAGACTTCAAAGAAAATACCGAGAGACCGGTATCACTTTCAGGATCAGAGTCCCTGAAAACAGCCCCCGACAAGGTCATATAGGCATAAAGCTGTAAGAATAAACACCAAATTTCATAGAGATCCAGGAGGTTACAGATGCCAGAGGGATGCCAAGAAAACCTGCAGCAACCAACACAACCAATTCAAAGAAGATGCCATTTGAGCTAAGGCCAAAAAGGCCCTACCCTAGGGGACCCAAAACCCACCATCATATGCCCCAGATATATAGCACAGAATTACAGAATTCAATGTCCGCCTTACTAGGTTTTGGTGTTCCTATCGTTCATGCATTCTTTGTTCTTATCATATTTCTTCCTTTGACAATGGAGTTGCGTGTGCTCTGATGTTGTGTGCTGGAAGTATATAACGGGTCCCTTGATTGAGCGCAGGCTGAAAATTACACATTTGCCTTCAGTCTCGGAGGACACATTACACCTGGATGTTTTGGCGGTGCTACAACTGTTCAGCTTCTACACACTCTTAGAGATGTGTCTTGTGAAACGGGCATGAACCTGTGAAAATCAGAGGTACAGTGTTATTGCTGAAACGCTGCTATGCTGAGACAGCCCTGCCCTTCGCTGGCCCTGCCCTCACTCGATCCTGCAACAGGTGAGCTGGCCCCACCGCTCAGGGGAGCCCAACCCCTCATCAGAAAAGACGGCCCCGATACAGGTGTGCACCTCACCTGGGCAGCACACTAGAAGTGAAGCTGTGGCTGAGTACCCTGAGGGTGTGAGAACAGGACAGGTGACACTGTCCCCCAGCTGCCAAGTGGTGGCAGGCGAGCTGGCGCTGGGGTCAGAAGAGTAAGAGGACTAGTCCTGACCCTCACTGGTTGCAGTGCATAAGAGAGTAGCTCTGCATCCCATGTGGGCAGCACACTAGAGCTGACCCTGCTATGAGGGCACAAGTGAGCCAGCTCTGAGGGTATGAGAGCAGGAGAGCTGACCCCACCCCAACCCCCTTGTATTCTCCCTAAGCAACCAGGAGGGAGGGCCCTGCACCATGCCTGGGAAAAACAGTAGAACTGGCCCTGGTGATGTGAATGTGGAAGACCTGGATCTGAAGACCTAAGAGCAGAAGAACTGGTCCTGTTCTTTGCTGTAGGCTGCATTGGGTGAGCTAGCCCAGGCAGTGCTGGAGAGTTCATCCAGGTAGTGATGGTGAGGGAAAGCTAGCAAGCTGACCAGTCCAGCTATCACCCAGGCTCAGAACCAGGGCTATGAATTTGCCCACCCCAACAACCACCAAGTCTATGAACTGTGGAAGAATGTGAAGGGGGCAAACCTACAAAATATATGCTTCAGTATATTATTATGAGCATGAGAATCTAAACTGTCAGGTGATGCTCAGAAATGCTTCATTTTTCTAACTGATGTTACTGAAGTGTGGTTATTTTACCAGTACTCATTCTATTGGAGCGACTTTACTACCCCACTCTCCCCAATAGACAAATCATCCAAACAAAATCAATCAGAGAAATTCTGGAGTTAAATAGTCTCATAAATCATAGAGATTTATATACAAATAATAGATATCTACAAAACACTCCATTCAAACATTAAAGAATACACTTTCTTCTCGGCAGCCTATGGAACTTTCGCCAAAATTGATCACATTTTAGGACACAATACAAGTCTCACCAGATATAAGAAAATAATTCCCTGTGTCCTATCTGTCCACCAGGGATTGAAGCTAGATATCAACAACAGAAAAAATGGAAAAAGTATACAAATTCATGGAGGCTGAAAACTCACTATGGAATAAAGATTGGGTCAAGACAGAAATCAAGAAAAACATTAGAATTTGATGAAAATGAAAGCACAACATACCCAAACCTACAGGATATACTTAAGGCAATTCCAAGAGGCAAGTTCATAGCAATAAGTAACTACATCAAAGAAAAAAATAACTGAAAAAACATCATGTTAATAACTTAATGATATACCCAAAAGCTCTATAAAAGCAAAAAGAATTATTATTCAATAACAGTAAGTGGGAAGAAATGAGAAAACTCAAGACTGAAATCAATAAAATAGAAAAAAACGTTGGGAAAATCAACCACATCAACAAACCTCTATTAAAATTAACCAAAAGATGGAGAAGACCCAATTAGTAAAATTAGTGGTGAAAGAAACAATAGACAGCAAGGAAATTTTGAAAAACACAAGGACATACTTTGAAAATCTGAACTCTACCAAACTGGAAAACCTAAAAGAAATAGGTGTGTGTGTGTGTGTGTGTGTGTGTGTGTGTGTGTGTGTGTGCGTGTGCGTGTGTGTGTGTGTGTGTTACCTAGGAAAGTTAAATTAATATAAAATAAACAAATTAAACAATCCTATCAACCTGGGTGAAATAGGAGCACCAATTTAAGATTTCCTAGGTTCAGAGGTTAAGAGCACTGGCTGCTCTTCAAGAGGTCCCAGCAAACACATGGTGGCTCATCTATAATTCCATCTAGTGCCCTCTTCTGAAATGCAGGCAGAATACTATATACATAATAAATAAATCTAAAAACATAAAGAAAAAGGAAAAAAATATTTTTTAAAAAGGAGGAGGTAGGTGGATTCAGCACAGAATTCTACCAGACCTCTCATGAGCTACCTGTTGGGGTGACTTCTGCCAGGATCCTAGCCAGGGCAGGTTTGTATGTTCCAGAGTAGGGGCTTGAGAATTAGAAATTCTGGGTAGGAGAGATAGAGATAAGAAAGAAACACAGAGACACACGATAGTAATGGGAGGGCAAATCCATGAATACTGAATGCTGAGTTCACCCACATTTATCTTCCATACGCTTTTAAACCCCAATATGAAAAAAAGGTGAAGAAGGCAAAAATCTGCTTTAACATGACACAAAGCACAACCAGAACAATTACTTGCTTCAATACTTGAGACATCAAGCCATTATTTCCTGAGCAAAGTATTTGATGTCCCAGGCATGAACATGCAATGAACACACGCTAGACCAAGTATCCTCTAGGCAACCCTTCCCTATGTCAAACCTTCTATTTTAAATGAAGGAACACAGGAGTATGCTTGAATTCTCTGACTTTTGGTCAGGGTGTAGCAGCTTCATCTCTATGGGTAATCTTAAAGTCCAAAATACCAAGTAACCACACCCTAGGTCAAGATATCTTGTTTTGTAGCCACACATGTTGTCAACAACTTTGAAAGAACAAAAATAAGTTCAAACTCTCTGACCTTCAGATAAGGTGAAACAGGCTCAAGTCTGTGTGTATCTCGAAAATTCCTCCCTTTGTATTAATTTTAATAAAGCCTGTGTGTCTGCTATATGACAGATACCTGTCTTGGGAGTCATTTTCCCATTCTCCAGACTTACCTGTCATTGATACATACATTCTGTCATGTATGTTTTGTCTTAGATTGCCTGAGAAGGGGGAGATCTTACCCATCTCTGGAGCTACCAGCCTCTGTGAATAAAGGGTTAAGGGGAAAAGCATCTCTAGGCACTGTGCAAATTTGAGTCAACTTTTTGTCAAGAGAGTTTACCAACAACAAGACAATCATATGCAAGCAGATAATGCTTTGCAATACATATGTCCCTATGGTTGCAATATCTCCTAATAAAGGAGTGGGGGGTGTTCATGGGTGAGATCACCTTATTAAATTGGTCTAGGGTATCTCTAACAGTTTTCAGTTACCATCAAAATCCAAATTTGTTTTATAAAACATATCCAATCTAAAAATTCTTTGGCAATGTCAAAATTCTCTCAGACAAGCTCTAACTTTTGTCTAAACAGTAGCTTCTTCATAATGAACTAAAGCAGTTACAAACATTAACAGGTCGATATAATTCTAGGACAGAAATTAGCAATAAACATGCAATTTTTTCAAATCACAATTCCCTTAAATCCATTCTAATCCAAAGACAAGAAGAGGTTTCTATGGCAGGAGAGATATGGGTCCTTTTTCTCTCTTGAACTCTATTTGTAATGCTGCTTTTAAGTTTTAAAGATAAGTCTGAATTGCCCCAGTCTCTGAGCAGCAGCCAAAACCTTTATGCCCTCCTCCTCATCACTGAGGAGGGGCTTCAGTCATCCTTTGCCTCCATAATAGTGTTTATTGTTTTAACAAGTATCTTTCCCTCAGAGGGGAAATTTTTCTGAGGTCTCGGTTCTCAGGTCCTTTATTTCAACAGCAGGTTGAACACCACACTGGCAAAATGAGTTCTGTGTCTCAAGATAAAGTATGGATAAACTGTCAAACATTTAGTCAGTGGTCTTGGACTGGCTCCAAAATAGACAAGATACACTGAGGTCTGGAAGTTTGTGCAGTCGGTCCACCAAGAAACTAGGAATCACTGGTTATCACCATAATCTTCCTTCCCTTCTTAGACTGCAGCATGTTGGCATTAAGAAAGTCAGGAACACAGATTCAGTATCCTTCTGCCTCTTCTGTGGGAACATCAGTGGCTATAATGTCATGCTATTATGTCATCTGATGCACACATCAAACCAAATGTTCTGGAAGCCATTGTGTGTCACCATCCTCCTGTGAATAAACATAGACATATCCTTGACCCCATATTAACACAGGATCAGTCCTTTCCATAATCTAGTGCAAGGGTGTTTCCACTTTGCTTTAGCAAAGGTCACCTTGGTTCTGTCATTCCAAAATCTATCCATGGCAGACTGCTCACGGGTATTCACATTCGAGAAGTTTAGAGTGAAAAGGGCGTCATTTACTGCATTACGTAGTAACAGTGGAAATAACCCCCAATTTTATCTTTTGAAGCAGTGTTTTCAAGGAGCCATGGGCACACTCCACAATTCCTTGTCCATGAGGATTATAAGAAATGCCTGTTTCATATTTGATATTCCATTGGGAGCAAAACTGCTGAAATGCTTTACTAACTAACATATTTGGACCCATTGTCTGTTTTAATAATTTTAGGAATTCCCATATAAGGAAAACACTTTAAGCAATGAGTTATCACATGCTTAGTGGCTTCTCCAGTCTGTTCAGAGGCCATTAAGAAACCTGAATATGTGTTGATTGCCACACATACATATCTTAATTTGCCAAACTCTGCAATATGAATAGCATCCATTTGCTATAAATGATTAAGCAGGCCTCAAGGATTTACTCTCAGATGAGGTCAGCAACACATGTTTCTCGTCCATAGGAAGAACCATCTGTAAAAGTTAACATAGCATCCTTGAAGGGGCTCTTTCACTACACCTTCAGGGAAAATAAAGAAATACAGTTATGCAAATTGCAGCATCGATCAGCTGGGAAAAGATTATTAATCTGGCCATCAAACCGAGCAAATACAATTGTCCAAGAATCACCATTTTGAAATAACCAATCAATCTGTTGCTTAGTATAAGGAATAATGATCAAATTGATTTCCTGCAAAAATATTACCTAGATTCCATCCAGTTTTTTTGTACTAAATAAGCTACTCCTTCAAAATAAGGGCATAATACCTAGACTGGCAAAGAAGGAAGGTATATCCATATAAGTGGACCGTTTTTCCATAGTACTGCTGTGGGAGTAAGTTTTGTAGGTAATATACATGCTTGCCAAAGTTGACCATAATTAATATAATGTACCTGTTGCCTTTGTACATATTTGCTGCATACCTATCTAGCAGCATCTGTAAGGTGTGTCTGGTGGAACTCAGGTCATTGCTTCCTTTAAGAATTTCACTTAGTGGGTCAAGGTCTTCCTCAGAGAACTTTAAATGAAATCTCAGCCATTGGATATTTCCCAATAGTTTCTGAAAACCATCCAGAGTGTGTAAGATATTCTTCCTAATTTCCAATTTCTGAGGCTTAATCTCTTTAGGATATAATATATGACCTAAATATTGAAAAGGTGAATGTGTTTGTACTTTCTCTGGAACAACAACTAACCCTGCTTGGGTAAGACTCTGCTGAAGTTGTCCATATGTCTCAATTAAAACTTCATTTTTAAGGGCAAGTAAGATATTATCCATATAATGGATAATATAAACTTGAGGAAATCGGTCTCTAACATATTGGATAGCTTGAGCCATGAATTTATGGCACAATGTAGCACTGTTTGCTGTGCCCTGAGGCAAGATGATCCATTGATATCTTTTCATTGGCTCTTTGAAATTAACTGATGGAAAACTAAATGCAAGTTTTTGACAATCTTTTCAAAGAAGAATTAGTCAATACTCCTCAAATTATTCCACAAAATAGAAACTGAAGGAGTGTTGCCTGATTCATTTTATGAAGCAACAGCTTCACCAAAATCACATAAAGACCCAACAAAATCACAAAATCACATGTGAACACCAAAATCACATAAAGACCCAACAAAAAAATTATAGACCAGTATCCTGTATAAACATAGATGCAAAACTTCTCAATTAAATACTTGCAAATGGAATATAAAATCACATCAAAAAGATTATCTACCATGATCAAGAAAGCTTAATCCAAAAGATGTAGAGATGGAAAACAATAAATGTAATCCACCATATAAATGAAAAAGCCACATAAACATTTCATTAGATGCAGAAAAGGCCTTTGCCAAAATCGAACACTCTTTCATAATAAAAGTCCTGGAGAGATTAGGGATATATCATAATAAAGGCAGTTACAGTGAAGCCACAGCCAACATCAACCTAAATGCAAAGACACTAAAAGCAATTCAGCTAAAGTCAAAAATAAGACATGTTTGTCCACTCTCTTCATACCTATTCAATACAGTACTTGAACTCTAAGCTTAGACAACTAAAGGAGATCAAAGAGATATAAATAGGAAAGGAAGAATTCAAAATATCCTTATTTACAGATGATAGATTTTTCTACATAATAGACCCAAAAAACTGCCAAGAAACTCCTACACCTGAAAACTCTTTCAGTAAAGTAGCAGGATACAAAATTAACACACAAAAATCAGTAACCTTACTATATAAAAATAGCAAACATACTAAGAAAGAATCGGGGAAACAGTACTTTTTATAATAGCCTCAAAATTTCTTAGGATAATTCCTATCATACAGCTGAAATAGTAAAAGCTTTAAGAAATTGAAGAAGACACCAGAAGATGGAATGCATCCCATTCTCATAGATCAGAAGAAATAATATTGTGAATGATTTTCCTGCCAAAGCAATTACAGATTCAATGCTCTCCCTGCTGAAATTCCAACACAATCCTTTATGTAAATTGAAAAACCAGTCTTCAGTTTCATATGGACACACACACACACACAGAGAGAGAGAGAGAGAGAGAGAGAGAGAGAGAGAGAGAAGAGAAGAGAAGAGAAGAGAAGAGAAGAGAATCAGGATAGATAATGCAATCCTGAATAATCAAAGAACTCCTGGAGGTATCACTAGCCTGGATTTCAAATTATATTACAGAGCTGTAGTATTAAAGACAGCATGGTATGGAGGGTGGGGGAACATGTTGGTCAATTAAATTAAATTAAAACCCCAAACATAACTTTACATACCTGTGGACACCCAACTGTTACAAGTACCATTGAGAAAAGACAGCATCTTCAAAAAACAGTATTGATCAAATGGGATAGCTGCATATAGAAAAATGAAAACAGATCTATAACCCTGCCTAACACTCATTTCAGAGATCAAGGACCTCAAAAAAATAATAAAATAAAATAAAAAAACAGGCAACAAGACCAACAATTAATAAATGGGAGCTCATGAATCTGATAATCTTTCATGCCAAAAAGAACACTCTCATTTGAGCAAAGTGACAGCATACAAATAGGGAATTGTTTTCATTTCCTCACGATGGCTGCACCTTAAGCGACTGATATCTCAGTCAGCAACTGCAACTCCACACTTACCAGCTTACTTCTCTACCAGCCGTCCAGCAGGTCAGACTGCAACCTGGTGGGAGTTCTGCTCACACAGGCACTGACTCTGTCACTGACACTAAAGGTAACTTGAGTTAAATCTCTTTCTAAGTATTTATAAAGATGACCTGACATTCAGAGGCAGAGATAAAACCCTGAGAGCTCAGAGAGGATAACCCTCTCTTCTTGCTGGGATCTGAAAAAGAAAAAAAAAAAAAAACAAAAACAAAAACAAAAAAACTATGCTTTTGCCTTGCCAAATCAGAAAAACCTTCATTCCTCAAAACCCTACCCTACTATTTTCTGTGTCTCTCTATCTCTCCTGATGCCTTCTGATGCTCTCTGATTACTTTCTGTCAACCAGTTGCTAACGCAGCCTCCAGCCTTCTGGCCAAGGTCAATTGTATTTAACACAAATGCAAACTCAGAATTCACAGTGTGATCAAAAATTCCCCAACATTTTCCCCCTTTTGTCTAAAAAAAAAAAAGGAAAGGTTTTAACTCTAACACAGTAAAACAATAAGAACAATTGATGTCTAGTGGTGATGGTACACACCTTTAATCCCAGCAAGCGGGAGGCAGAAGCAGGTGGATCTCTGTGAGTTCAAGGCCAGTCTGGTCTACAAGATCTAGTTCCTGGACAGGCACCAAAGCTACACAAAGAAACCCTGTCTCAAAACAAAGACAAGAACAATTATCAGATACTGTCTAAATAAAAAAAGAAAAGTTTTAACTCTAACACAATAAAACTCTGCATAATAAAAACAATTACCAAGTTAGGATTACAATCACAATGTCCAGTCCATTTGAATTTGGTAAATTAAGAGAAACTACTTTATTATCTATCCTATCATGGTGAGTCCAAGTTTTGTTCATAATTCACTTTTTAATCCTAACTTATATTACTATCCCAAAACTATATTTTTATACCTCAAAACATTTTCTTAAATAAACAATTTAAACTTGCATGTCTTTCAATCATATACCCCTTATACTTCTTTTGGAAGCTGAATTTGAGAACAAGGAAAACTGTAACTCTAACTATCTCATGGTCAATCCCATCAAAGACCCAAGAAGGTGACAATATTACCTGAGTAAACAGGAGGTTCAGAGAAGCATCTTCTAAAACTGCAGAAATGAAAGAAGCAGCTAATTTCCTTGACAATCACCCAATGTTCCTCTGTATTTTGGGGGCATCCATCTTCAGACTAAAGGCCTCAAAGATCTGAAAAACTTTTCTGTGAAGCAAGAATTTTGAAGGACTGTCCTACCTTGTCATGGCAATGTTAGGCAGTCACTTTTTTTGTTTGTCTTACTTGTCCAAATTTGGACAGCAACTCTTCAGCAGAGGAGGCAAAGGCAGTTTCTTGTCCAGGGGCTAACTTTGACACAATAAAGTAAACTCCATATGGATGTTCTTCAATACCCATCATCATTTATTTAAAGTAAATTGGTGTTGCCAGGAGCAGACATGTCTCACTGTCATGAAAATCCTCAAGTTATTAAAAACACCTTAAATGACATTTTCTGTAGGTCTCTGAAGCACTTGAAGCCCACCTATCTATCTAAAATAAATCTCTGTTTAACCTTGAAAACATACCTAACACAACTACAAGTTTGATTATTATATATGACTAACTACTAATCTATATTCTTAATTATACCTTACATTTTTATATGAGCTGCATAGGTATAATATCTTATACAAGAGTAGAAAATATACAGTACAACAAAATCCTTACATTTATATCAATATACAAAAATTCATACCAATGTAAAATATTTGAGATTAATAGTTGCATTTTAACTTAAAGTAGATTCAATAATCTACCCTTTTATTCTATCCCTTCCATACACCCCTTTTCTACAAAGAGATCATTAAATCCAACCTCTGTAGCTTAGCTTCCTCCCTTACCATTACAAGTAACAACTTGCAACCAACCCCATCCAAATGATGAGAAACATTCATAACCCACCAAACAACAACAAAATCCACCCCAACTCTTAGGAATATGGGTGTCATATTCTTAAAATTACTTCTTGTTGTCTGGGAGACAGCAGCATCTTTAGGGGACACTGAGAAAGTTGAGATAATGGTCAAGTTCTAGAAGAACAAACTATTACTTTTTGTTTAGTCTCTGATGGGAACATGTAGAGCTTACCTGGAGTCTTGTCTGGATATTCTGTGAAGCCTGACCACCTCAGCTAATCATCTTTTGTAGTTCAAAGTTGATCTTTGGATGGTATTTTTCAGCTTAATGGCATTACCACAATCCAGATGGAATTGCTGTTGTGTGCTGTAGGAAATCCTTCATCCAGTAACCTTTAAATTACATGCCCACTTGGGTGTGGCCTTTTATACTATAAATGCTCTCTCTTCCGGCTACTGGATTAGGTTGCAGTTTTCCATTTGAGTAGAGGATTGTGATCTATGAGTCTACCCCAAAATAAATAATGCTTTATTATACTCAATTCTGAGCTAGTGTGGAATTTCTTTTTAGTGTCTGTCTTCATCTGGTACCTGACATGAATCCCCACTCCACCTACTGGATGGGACCAGTTTAAAAGGTCCACAAATGGTCCACCTCCCAGAAGTTCTCCCACCCCTGCCCAGCTGGCTTGCTTTCACCTACTAAGCAGTTTTTTGTAAAACCCCTACCACAGCAGAGCTAAGTACACAGCAACTTGGAAATTTCCCAAGTGAACACACATTTCCCCCCAACTGCTGCATTTCCTGCTGCATGGTGACTTGCACAGTTTCTAGTTTGTGCTCCCAACTCCTGAGTTCTGGGCTTTTTACTCCATGGAATTCATTTACTTGATTTTAACTTGTTAAACAAAGCATATTTGTCATTATTTAATCAGTGCCAAGGCAGAAAACCAAAGCAGCACATGACTATTTGTGCTGTCACTGGTTCTGCCACCACAAGTTGTGACTCTGCAACTGTGACACCTGCTGGAAAATAAAGATTATTACACCTAAAACAACTTACCAGATCTTATAACACAGGTAACTATTTGATTAATTAATAAATCAATAGACTTGAAAGTTATATTCTTGCAGTGGCTGTCACAATGTTTGGAAGTTTTTCTTGATCTGTTCTGTACTGTCAATGTCTGTCTCAGAAATCTTCTGAGGTCTCTATAAGGCTGTTCTCCTGGTCTTTTCTCCTAGTTTGCTCTCATGGTACTCTCTCTATGTAATAATAAGCTCTTGGTTCCCTCAGTATTATAGAAAGCTCTAAGCTCTTAGGTAGGATATGGCTAGTAGGTTGGGGAGTCCAGTGGATGGGTTTGGTTTTGGGGGGAGCCTACCAACAGGAAACTCCCTGCATGCCGGTTAGAAAAGCCTAGGGAGTTGGGGGAGGGTCCCAAGGTTTTGTCTCATTGTGGAGGTTCTAGAGAGTGGGGTGTCACACTGTGTGGCTATTCACTTACCTCTTGAGTCCCCTCAGTATTAGAGAAAGCTGTGTTTCAGAGTTTCCCCCATATAATATTCTTAAGAAAATGGTTTGATAACATAGCCAAGAATGAGGTACTTTAAGAAATGACACAGTCTTTGTAGACTAATAATGAGCAGCTTGATGGAGGAGGGTTATCTGTCTATTGTGTTATTTTCATTGGTCAATAAAGAGACTGCCTTGGCCCTTTGATAGGACAGAAAATTAGGTAGGCAGGGTAAACAGAACAGAATGCTGGGAAGAGGACAATGGGGCAGATGCCATGGAGCCAGCCACCAGGTCAGACATGCTGAATCTTTCCCGGTAAGCCACACCTCGTGGTGCTATACAGATTATTAGAAATGGGTTAATCAAGATGTGAGAGTTAGCCAGTAACTAACTCTCTAGAGATAATGGGCCAGGCAGTGTTTAAATGAATACAATTTGTGTGTTGTTATTTCTGGGGCTAAGCTAGCTGTGCAGGCTGGGCGGGATGAAAAGCAGGCCTGCCCGCAGTTCCCTACTACAGCAGCTAGCTGGGAAGATTAATTCAATCAAAAATCAAAAGTTTCCTGAAAAAATTAATACAATTGAAAAGGAAAACATTAATTTGACAGACAAAATTCAATCCATATCAAAGGGTACTAAGAAATTATCTGAAAAAATTCATACTGTTGAATTTGGCAATCAAACTCTGTTTAAAAGTTATAATATGTTAGAAGACAGAGTATCTCTCCAGGAATGCAATCTGCATACTATCCAAAAAATGCCCAAGGATGAGATGTTATCTTTAAAGGAAAAACTTCAGACCTTGGAATCGCATGTGCAGAAAGAGGAACAGAGGCTAGGTGACTCAATGAAATCACTAGAAATATATATGGGCCAGAAGATTAAGGCTTTACAAAAGATAGTAGTAAGTGATTTGAAATGATTGAGGAAATTATTGGAGCTGATGAGTGGGTAAAGAAGATATAAGGACAAGATTTAACATTGCCAGTACCTGTCAGAGATAACTTACCTGTATAGGTTTTAGCTTCCTACCCTATAATCTACTCTGACAAAGCCTCAAGATCTAAATGCTCAAAATAATTCAAAGAAGGTAGATGGATACCTATGGGAATGAATGATCTAATAGAAATAAAGCAAGCAGCAGTATCTTATGACTTGCATTCAGCATTTGTTAGGAAAAACATAGAGACATGGACATCTAGCATTAAGACTACCCCACATGACTGAAATTAGTTTCAGTAGTCATGGATGATGGGCCCCAACTGCTGTAGAAATGTTATTTGCAAGAAGAGGCAAAAATTTTAGAACAAGGAAAAGCAAAAGGACTTGATACTTTAAAAGATTAAATTCTTGATGAGGGCACTTATGCTGGCCCATTAGCTCTAGCTTCTTACTGGATAACTCTTACATCTTAATTTAACCAAAGAGAAAACTAAACTGAATGCTGGGAGAAGGAAGGCAGAACAAATGAAAAGCCATGTAGCCCCACCAGAGACAGATGCTGGAACTTTACCCAGTAAGCCACAGACTCATGGTGATACACAGATTAATGGAGATGAGTTAATTTAAGATAAGAGTAAGGCATAAATACACTTAAGCTATTGACCAAAGAGTATTGTAAATAATATGGTTTCTGAGTGATTATTTTGGGAGTCTGGGCATCCAGGAAATGAAAAAGCAGCCCCCTACTACAAATTGGCACTCCAATGTGTGCTCACTAAATCATATAAAAGCTGAGAGAGCTTGAAAAGAAATTCTAGAAACAAACAAAAAAACAGAGTTAAGCACAGCTTAACACCATGGTTTCTTTAAGAGAAGTTTTCCTGATTCAGCAGTAGCAGAAAAAAAAGCTGCACAGTTTTAAAATGGCATCTTCCTGGGCCTAGCTGCCAGTGTGAACTCAGGCTCTTTCAGGAGGCTAACCATTTAAGTGGGGTTTGTGGGCAGCATGCTGCAAGTTACTTGGTGGCAGCATGGACCAACTGATTATCAGAGTTGAGGTGGTGCAGGAGGTTCCCCTGGCAGTATCAGAGGCAGTGAACAGACTTCCACCATGTTGGACTTTGCAGAACAAGCAGGCAGGGACATATTTGTCCTAGCAATGCTGCCACTTAGATTTTTAAGACACGCTTAGCACTTTAAGAAGTTGTCCCAGTCAAAAAAGGATTACAGATACACAATAGGACAGATTCAGACATAAAAGACCTCTAAATGAAACACAGAGTGTTTAAAAAATTTATGTAGCAATTTAAATGCCCCATAACTGAAGAATGGATAAGGAAAATGTGGTACATTTACACAACAGAGAAAAACACAGCAGAAAAAAATAACATCTTGAGTTTTGCAGGCAAATGGATGGAGCTAGAAACCATCATTTTGAGTGAGGTAACCAGACATGAAAAGACAATTATCACATGTACTCACTCATAAGTGGTTTCTAAATATAAAGCAAAGAAAACCAGCCCACAAATCACAATCCCAGAGAACCTAGAGAACAATGAGAGACATACATAGATTTAATCTACAGGGGTAGTAGAAAAAGACAAGATCTCTTGAGTCAATTGGGAGCATGGGGACCTTGGAAGAGGGTTGAAGGGAACAGAAGAGGCAGAAAGGGGAGCAGAGAAAAATGTAGAGCTCAATAAAATTCAATTTAAAAATTATGTAGGTTTTGGAAAAAGAAGAAAAAAACTAAAGAAACAGTAAATGTAATATAAAAAGTAGAGACAGTCATAGATTAAAGAAGTAAAGATGAAATAAATTAAACACACTGCTCACAAACCACATTTAAATGTTCTGCCCCCAGGTTCCTACCTTGATTTCTCTCAATGTACTGTGACCTGGGATGCATAAGCCAACCAAATTCTTTTCTCCTCTACTTGCTTTTGGTCATGGCTTTATCATAGCAATAGAAAGCTAAATAAGATGGATACTAAAGACCAATATGCCTGCATCAAAAGCCAGTAACTGAAATCAGCAGTGAGTTGTGTACTAAAGACCAATATGCCTGCATCAAAAACTAAAAACTGAAATCAGCAGAGAAATGTTGCCTATGGTTGGTTAAGTCTTTCTCAGGGTCTTTAGTTAGTATCTTAACAAAGGTGGAACAGACAGTGCTAGTAAAATCCATAGCCAGCATTGTAGAGGTTAAAAACATTTGAGTTCCAACCCTAAGTCTCTGTTCATGAGTGCACAGAGAAGGATGCAGAAATGCTTATTGTTCCTGTGCCCTCTGCTTTACAGAAAAGCCAGGCAACTCCCCAGGGTAAGCCCGACTGCTTATCTGGTGTCATCTGACTTGCAATTATTCTCAATGGCTGTTTTAGTTTGTAAATTTGTCTTTTATTTCCAATCTTTCCTGAGCCCCTATAGAAGTTTTAAAGAGAAATCAAGGGATAATACTCTAGGGCATTCCAGCCAGTTGCCTAGTCAAGCAGTTATTTCATTGAAATCATTTGTGATCATTTCAAAGGATATTCATTTTTGAAAATTTCCCTAATCCTTTTATTTTATATTTCCTTTTACAGATTTACAACATAGAATCAATGACAGCTTTTACTTTAAAATTTTTCTGAAATTGGAAATACACTGAAATGTACTTTAAAGAGTGAGGAGATGTGATCTATATAAAATGTGTAAGAGCTGGAGAAATGACTCCATGGGTAAAAATTATTGCCATGCATGACTATAGTTCAGATCCCAGCCCCCTACAAATGCCAAACAGGCAAGGTGGCATCTTGTAATCACAGCAATCGGAAAATAGACAAGGGATCCCAGGAGGAAGCTGGCTAGCTAGGCAAGCTGGAACCCTTGGGTCAGCAAACAACCACGCCTACTGAGAGAGAGAAATGGTTCCACAGTTAAGAGCACTTGCTGCTCTTACAGAAAACCCAGGTTGGGTTTGTTGCAACTACATGGTGGTTCACAGCCATCTGTAACTCCAGATCTAGGGAATCTAATTCCTTTTCTGACCTCCATGGATACCAGGTGATGAACACACATACATACAGGCAAAACTCTCTCTCTCTCTCTCTCTCTCTCTCTCTCTCTCTCACTCTCTCTCTCTCACTCACTCATATACAAATGCACACACACACACATACACACACACACACACACACAAATAAAATTAAAATTTTTTGAAATAGATAGTAAAACCGTGCCTCAATATAAGGTATAACAGTGAAGGTAAACACCCAACATCAATCAACCATTGGCCCCCACAAATGCATGCACATACATGCAATAAGTGCAGTTACACATGCAAGAAAAGGCATACACACAGATGTGTGCTACACACACACATAAACATACTATATAAATAGTCATACATATGTATGCATGTATGTATGTATATTTTTACAGATGTATAAGAAATATAAATAAATCTGAATTAGAATTAATGGGGGCACTGAATACAGACTTGTCTAGGTTGATTAGGCTTGGTTATAAAAGAAAAAGATGTTAATAGTTTTTAATGGTGTGTTTTTAATAGTTTTCAATAGTGTGTATCCTATTCCTTCTTTGATGAACTGTGATGTGGAAGCCTTAAGCCAAATATACCCTTTCCTCCTCAAGTTTCTTGGTCTTGGTGTTTCATCACAGCAATGATAACCGTAAGATAATCAGTAAAATCCCTTCATCTCTACCAAATAAAACTAGTTTTACCAGCTTATCTGAAGGAACTTGCAATACAACTATAAGTGATTAGGAAGGGAGTAGCAGAGATCAAGAAATTCTCAAACCTGGAAAACACCAGGAAGTTGCAAATGGAAAAAGTAGAGCATAACAAAGAGGCAAATCGATTCCATACATGAGTTATATATGTACTTATCATGCCTTGAGACTAGATGAGAACTTAAGGCCAAGAGGAAAGACAATTTCAATTTCAAATACATTTACAAGTCTTAACTCAAAACAAGGCTGGGTGGGAAACTGCAGCTGAAGGTGATGGTGTGAGAAGAGGAGCTGATTGTGTGTCTTCAGCAGTTCCAGTTCCATGGGATCAAAGCAGGGTCCAGGTAGGAATCCACTGCTCAGGGGGAATGTTAATGGTGAGAGATGCAGCGAAGACCAGTACATTGTATCTGGTGAGCACAGTCTGCACTGTTCCATAGACTTAGGAGCCCTGGTGATGAGACATCTTCAGAAGCAGATGTGCTTTTGCTTTTGAATCTTCATAAAGAAATCTGTCCATGCTCCCTATACATACTTCAGCTTCAATGGGAAGCCCAGTCAATGACACACAGAACCATTAAATCCATCTACTTCCTGGCTGGCCTGACTCAGCTACAACACTGTGTCTGAGGCTGGACTATAATAACTCCCTCTACAGTCCACATGGCCAGTAATTAAAGTCTTCTCAGAAGCAGAGTACTTATTTCTGTTGTTGTTTTCACTGTGTTTAGGCATTAATTTTAGCTGCAGCAGCAAGTATAAGGTAAGAAGTCAGTAGATGGGTGTCTAGAATGGAGTCCTTCTGTGCCAGTCAAAACTTTGATGATACGAAGGTAATATTAATATACTACTTTAAAAATAAAATAAAAAAATTTACCTGAAATCATTTTGCAAGTGCTAAAGAGTAAGAAAATAAAAATATTGATGTTAATAACTATTAATCTTTTTGTTGTTGCTGTTTTTAAGACAGGGTTTCTCTGTGTAACAGCCCTAGCTGTCCTGAAACTAGCTCTTGTAGACCAGGCTGGCCTTGAACTCATAGAGATTCACCTACCTCTGTCTCCAAGTGTTGGGATTAAAGCCGTGCTGGGATTAAAGGTGTGCACCACCACTGCCCAACTTCATTTTAATCTTGAAAGAAATATTAGGCCAAATGAGAGAAAGGAAGCAATAGATCAGTCTTTTAACTATTGAGATTATCGAATATTGAACTGACCCTGTTTATCAACTGTATTTTGAATTAATAATGGTCCTTTATTCTGAATTAAAACATTGGACTGAGTAATATAGTATATTATATGTATGTGTCTATATATGTATATATAATTGTGTGTATTTATGTATGTATAGTTGTAGAAGTGAAAATCTGTTCAACTAGCTTATGCCCAAAGGAAAGTAGCTGCTTGTGAACCATAGAGAACCAAAAGAAAGAGAAAAAGAGAGGAAAGGAGAGGAGGGGAGGGGAGGAAATTGAAGGGGAGGAAATAGGATGGGAGGGGAGGAAGAGAAGAGAAGAGAAGAGAAGAGAAGAGAAGAGAAGAGAAGAGAAAACAAGAGAAAACAAGAGAAATCTAGGAGGTCCCTGGTGCTTTATCAAGGTGAAGAATGATGATCCACTAGAAGTACATACCCTTGTGACTTCCCAAAGAAAAGGGCCACATTAACTGTGCAAGAAGGCTGTGGAAGCAACAGTGAGAGACAAGTGAAAGGTTTGAGGCAGAGTGCTGCCAAGAGGCACAAGTGACCCAGAAGCTCAGAAAGGCCTTTTCCTCAATTTATTCTTCTTTCTCATTCCTTCTTTATTCCTAAATTTTTGGATAGGTGAATCTCTGTTTCATTTTTTTTCTCTTCAGTGTCCACTATGAATTATTTAAGGACGTAACTATAACCCTGGCCTTTTCATTACTTGCGGAAAAGAATTTAAACTTATGGCTGTATATTATACACCAATTCTAAATCCACAGGAGAGAGATTTTGATCTGCCCAGTTAGAGTTAGAAACCTACTCCAGGTTTCCTGGACCACAGTTCCTATTGTAGAGTTGTGCCTGTCGAACGCTTGCCAGCATAGACATGGGTGTGAATGAAAATAAAAACACAACACACCAAAACACAGAGGACATAATAAAGTCAGTCCTACCAGTAAAATTTATTGCATTAAGTGCCTGTATTAAAAATATATATATTGTCAATAACTTTGAAATGCACCTAAAAACTTTGGAAAAACAAAACCCATAAAATTAGACAGGGCCTAATGTTCATGAGCCACTCTTGTCAACTAAGTTACTTCTTCCCATTGCCATCCCATTCCCATCCTGTCAACATTCTAAAAACTCATAAACCTAGTTCCAGAAACATAGCCGCTGAGAAAGCATTGTATTCACGAAACACCTTTGCTGTGTGAGTCATTTCTTTCCTTTCCCATTACCATCCCTCCTGACCCTTTATCTTTGCCCCACCTAAGGAGTAGATCAATACCCACAGGCCAAGAAACAAGTTTAAGTTATGAACCACCGTTGCCTGCTGTTTAAATTGCTGTGAAGCAACACCATGACCATGGTAACTCTTACAAAGGAAAATATTTAATTGGGTGGCTTATAGTTCAGAGGTTCAGGTCATTGTCATCATGGCAGAACATGGCAGCAGACAGACACGGTGCTCAGGAAGGAGCTGAGAGTTTTACATCTTGATATGCACCAACAGGAAGTGGTCTGAGACAGTGAGTGTAGCTTGAGCATATATGAATCCTCAAAGCCTCCCTTCACAGGAACACACTTCCTCCATCAAGACCACATGTCTGAATACTACCACTCCTTTTGGGGACCATTTTCTTTCAAACCACCACACCTGCTAAGTCTTCCCTTTACCATCCTTCATTACTGTTGCCATTTCTGTATTCTCAAGGCTGACTGCAGATCCATTACCTTCAAAGCCAATTTATTTATGAGACACCCTTGACTGGTGAGGTGCCCTGTTTCTCTTTTATCCTTTTCTCTACCTTCTGACCTTTTGTACCCACAGGACAGCTTTATCTAGACTCATGGTTTGAGAGCCATCTTGTCTTGGTCCATTTAAACAGCTCATACACCAACTTTACTTTGAGTATCTTGAGTCATATACTTCCCGCACTGGCAAGATGACTGGCAACATCATACACACAGCCAAGGAAAGATAGCCACATGACCACACCAAATTGCAAGACAAAAACATTAATGCTAAGACTGCCTGTCTCTCTTAGCTCTTGTTAGTCCTATAAAAGTGTTTTCTAACAAGAACTATCTAGAGGAACACTAGCATAATGAATTAAAAGTAACAATCACAACTTAAATTTAAAAAAGCCAAGAATTTAAAGAAGACAGAAAAAAGCATCTCACTGACCTCCAAGAGGGCAACAATAAATAACTGAGTGTTAGCCAATAAAGTACAAATACAAGACTGGCTGAAATGATAAAGATAATTTATGATTAGAAAACTGAGTTCAATAATAAAATAGAAACACTGAAGATAACACAAGCTGAAATGAAGATGGAATTGAAAAGCTCAGTATCTCAATTAGAAAACTCAGGATGAACCTTTACAAGAAGAGTGAATCAAGAGGAAGATTGAAATCAGGACTTAAAGATAAAGAAAAGAATCCAGACAAAATAAGCAAAAAAATATTCTATTATATATGTTTAAGTACAGGAGAAAAACATGGAGGAAATTTAAAAGAGCTCCAAAAGATAAAATCTTCTAAGTACAGGCATAGATGAAGGAGACAAATCCCAGGTCGATGGCATAGACCAGATTTTCAACAAAAGCATAGAAAGAGACATCACAAAACTAAGAAAAGACTACCGGTACTGTGTAAGTAGCACACAGAACACCAAATAAACAAGACCAGAAAAGAAATTCTCCAGTGAATATCAAGATTAAAGTAAAAAATACACAGAATAAAGACAATATTAAAAGCTTCAAGATAAAATACAGAGGTCATATATAAAGGAAAACCCATCAAAATAATCAATGATTTCACAGTGGAAGCTTGAAAGCCAGAAGAACCTGGAACAACACTTTCCAAGTGCTGAAAGACTACAATTGTCAACCTACTCCTGTACCCAGCAAAACTATCTGTCATAGTTGAAGGAGAAGGAAAAACTTTCCATGATTAAAACATAGTAAAAGAACCCATACTCTTGTGGGGTATTCGCCAGAGAAGACTGCTCACACATGGGTTTAAGCCAGTAGAAAGTCTTTATAAGCCAGATGACAGCTATGCTGGGTGTTCAAGATCATACTGCAGCACCAAGTCTTTCTTGGGATGAGATTTTAATCACAAAATTCATGTTCTGTGTTGACATACTTCAGTTAACAAGAACGGTTGGTTAGTCGGAATCCAAAAAGCACAGTTAGTTTATTTAGAGACTTTCCCAGAACTACGAACTTTGATGGATTAGGTCTTTGTTTTCAGTTTGGCAGGTTGGTACTGTTTCCATGCTGAGTTTTATGACATAAATGGTAGGTGCTTCCATCATGGAATCAGTTGTGCTAAGGTCTGGGGGCTTGTTAAAATATCCAGCAGACCAAGTTTAAACAGAATCTTGGAAGCAATACTTCAGACTAAAGAGGGGAATAAACACAGCCAACAGACTCTTGAAAGAAAACAAATGGAAGTATAATTAATGAAACACAAACCATAACTAAGAACACAAATCAGAAAAAAAAATATTGTAAAATACAAACACCTTTTGGTAATAAGTCTTTCAATAATAAGTAATTAACACTCCAATCAAAATGTGTAAGCTTGCTGAACAGAATGAGAAAATCCATCTTTCTGTTATCTACAAGAAACCTATCTTAGTTTTAAAGACAGACACTACCTCAAAGTGAAAGAGGAGAAAAAAATATTCCAAGTATATGGGATCAGAAACTAAGCAACCATGGACATCCTAAGAGTTGACAAAATAAACTTCAAACAAAAACTAACCAGAAGAGACAAAGAAGGGAATAGCATTCTAATCAAGGAATCAATCAAGAAAATACTATAATATTAAACACATACACACCAAACTCTGAGGTACCCACTGTCATAACAAGCATACAAATGGAATTAAATACACAGATCCACATAAAAACAATAACAAGTGTTTTAAACACCCCTACTTTCTCCAATAAATAGGTCATCTGCACAAAAAATAAACAGAGAAACCACAGGAGTTAATGACATCTTACATCAAATGGACCTAACAGATATCTACAGAATAGTCTATCCAAACTTCACAGAATACACATTCTACTCAGTAGGACATGACAGCTTTTCTAAGATAGGCCACATCATAGGACACAATACAAATCTTTACAAATTAAAACACACACACACACACACACACACACACTGAAGCACTTCTGTATATGCTTTGTGATCACAATGCAATAAAACTTAAAACCAACAGCAGCATCCAGATCCTAGTAAGTGTAAGTGTTGATGGAGATGAAACAGCTCCTACAAAGTGATGAGTGGGTCACAAAAGAAATCAAAATGTTGCTAAAACTAAATGAAAATGAAAACAGACAAAATTTCTGGGATACAATAAACACAGTTATAAGAGAAAAGTTTATATCCCCAAGTGTCTCCACTAAAAATTAAAAAAAATCAAAAAAACATACAAAACTGACTTAATGATAATAGTCAAGAATTTAGAAAAACAAGAACAAATTAAAGTCAAAGGCAGTTGGTGGGCGGAAAGTCAAAGCAGATATTAATTAAATAGAAACAAAGAAAACAATAAAAGGATCAATGAATTTACGAGATGGTTCTTTCCAGAGCTATGAGTGGGCCCACCCCAACATCCACTGCATCTATGACCTTTTGGAGCATGAGAAGAAGACAGACAGATCCTACAGATCTACCACAGAGGAGAACAACAGGATATACAAAAGGAGCCCCAGTGAGAGCCCATTAATGGTGGCAGAGCAGACGTCAGAGACCATGGCTTGTGGCAATGAGCACTTGCAAGTAAAGATGAAGAAGATGGATGGACTAAAGGGTAAACTGTGCGACTCAAGAGGCACACTACAGCTTCCCCAAGATTATTCTCTCTCTCTCTCTCTCTCTCTCTCTCTCTCTCTATCTATCTATCTATCTATCTCCCTCAGTTTTATTTTGTTTGGGGGGGTGGTTGCAAGGGCAGAGGTGGATGTGAGGGGACAGGGAGAAAGGTGGAATCAGAATTCGTGATGTGAAATCCAAAAAGAATCAATAAAAGTTTTTTTTAAAAAAAAAAACTGATTCTTTAAGGTTAACAATATTGGCAGACCCTTGTCCCATTTAACCAAAAGGAAGAAAGAGAGAAGCAAAATTAACAAAATCAGAAAAAAACAGGAAACTATTACAAGAGCTACCAAAGAAATTCAGAATATTATAAAGCAACACTTTAAAAACCTGTACTCCATTAAGTTAAAAAGACAAATGGTAAAAAATGGACTAATTCTAGATTCAGCCAAACCACCAAAATTAAAGCAAGAAGAGAGACCAACAATTTAAATAGACCCATAGCCATCAGGAGCTTGAATAGTCCCCAAACGCCTTCCAACTAGAAATGGCCCAGGGCCAGAAGGATTAACAGCAGAATCCTATGAGACTTTCAGAGAAGATCTACGGCCAACTTTTGTTCTATTACTCAAAAAGCAGAAACAGAAGGAGCATTCCCCAAATCCATCCATGATGCCAGTATCACTCTAATACCAAAACCAGATAAATAATAAACAAAAAAAGAAACTACAGGTCAATATTTCTGATGAAAAAGCCTTCAAAAATATTGAATAAAATTCTGGTGAACTGAATAGATACACATCAAAAATATTATCCACAATGTTCAATTTTGACTTTATCCCGAAGATTAAGGATGGTTCGACATAGACAACTCAATAAGTGTAATAAATTGCATAAATGGGATTAAAGGAAAAAATAACATTTAGATAGATGGAGAAAATCCAGCATGCCTTCAAGATAAAAGTCCCAGTGAAAATAGGACTGGAGGGAAAATACCTTAACATAATAAAAGCTACATATGAGTGTGGAGGGCCGGACCACATTCTCCATTGCTTCTAGGAACAAAGGTAGAGATTGACCTCTGTGACCCCAAGGTGTGGCGGCACACGCCTTTAATCTCAGCGCACGTGCTTTGTAACTCTCTACCGCTGCGTCCCTGCCTACTCCCGAGGTTTCACCTGGGACTGGGAGCAGTCAGCCAATCCGGGAATGACACGTCCAGGGCAGGGTCTGTTTCCTTTATAAGGGATGGGTTCCATCTTATCTGGGTCCCCACGGCCGTGTTGGCTTATGCTCTGCTCCCAAGAGACATAAAGCTATTCTGCAGAAGGATCCTAGTGTTCCGTGTGGTTCTTGCTGGCGAGACGGTAGCGCGGGACATCTGGTGCCGAAACCCGGGACGCCGAGGAATCTTGACCACCGCACCGACGGGGATCTCTTGGATTCACTTTGGATTCAGGAAGGATTCAGAACTACAGGGTCTGCATATCAGAGAGGTAATGTCTGTTCCTGGATTTTTCGGTTTTGAGCTCGACTTGTCTCCGCATTGGGAAGGTTTCATACAGGCCTTGATGCTTATCTTAGCAATTCTCTTATTTTCCATCAAAAATTGCTTAAAAGATAAATCTTGCCAAGCGGTTGTTGCAAGGGCGGAGGAAATTCAGGACAGAATATCAGAAACTAAATGCAATGAGAGGTTAGACGCGCACATGAGAGAAAAAATTAAGGAAAAAGGACCCTCCAGGAATTCTAAGGAAGTAGAAATGGGGGAGAATATTGGCCCACAAGGCCAAAAATTTTCTACAGGAGAAGAGGAAGGAGAAATGGATACAGAGGAGGAAGTAGAATTAGCCAACGGCAGGGCCATGAGGTCATCCCAAACGGTCCATCCGCCTCATTATAGGCTACACCTTCCCTCAATTGCCCCTTCGGCGCCTCCTTATGAGGAAAGCCTTGGGCCGAAGACCTTTTCATTTATCCCTGATAAGGTCAAGAGAAAGCTACACTTGGCTTTCCCCGTTTATGAAGGGGAAAACGGGCGATTACATGCACCTGTGGAGTACAATCAAATCAAAGAGTTAGCAGAGTCAGTCAGAAAGTATGGAGTGACTGCTAATTTTACCTTAGCCCAGTTGGACAGATTGGCCTTGTCTGCCATGACTCCAGCGGACTGGGAAACAGTTGCAAAAGCATCGCTCATCAGCATGGGTCAATATTTGGAATGGAAAGCGCTATGGCACGAGGCAGCCCAGGAACAGGCCAGAGCTAACGCTCAGGCCTTAACTCCAGAACAACAACAATGGACATTTGACCTCCTGACTGGGCGAGGGCACTATGCCGCTGCCCAGACAAACTACCCTTACGGCGCCTACCGCCAGATAGCCGATACAGCTGTAAGAGCATGAAAAGCCTTGTCAAAAAAGGGAGAAGGGAGCACTCCGCTCACTAAGATTATACAAGGGACTCAGGAGCCTTTTTCAGATTTCATGGCAAGAATGATTGAGGCAGCAGGACGCATTTTTGGCAATACTGATACGGCCACGCCCCTAATTGAGCAGCTCATTTTTGAGCAAGCCACGCAGGAGTGCCATGCCGCCATAGCACCTAGGAAAAATAAAGGGCTACAGGACTGGCTCAGGGTCTGTAGAGAACTAGGAGAACCCCTGACGAATGCAGGTTTGGCTGCAGCCATCATGCAGTCACAAAAACACCCTTTTAAAGGGCCAGACAGAAGAGTTTGCTTAAATGCTGCAACACGACATTATTCGGATCCGCAACGGCCCAAAGATTTGGTTAAGTGGAAAGATGTGCTTTCTAATGAATGGAAAGGCCCGGATCCCATCTTATTGAGATCCAGGGGAGCTGTTTGTGTTTTCCCACAGGATCAAGAAAGCCCATTCTGGCTGCCAGAGCGATTGACCCGAACAATGAAAAATGATCCACAACACACGGATTCGCCTGAGGACCTGGCTGCTGTTCCTCCTGCCATTTTGCGGATGGATGACAGAGCACCGATGGAGGACACTCTCAGCCTTCCTAAAGTTGTTACCAGTCAACCATAGGATGGCTGTGTCTCCCCGATTTTTTACAACCAATAAGATTTTGGGCCCCCTCCCTACTGTCCTAGAGATGATTTATAAGCTTGGCCGTAGGACTTCAGTCCTGGGCCATGTCTCTCATTCCCCTACATATGAGAAATCTAAAATTTGAAGGAATCTTACTGAAAGCAGGGATGAGACAGAGCTCATCACTGTCCACATGTCATGTCAGTACTGTACTTGATGCAGTAGTTGCAGCAAAAAGGCAAAAGAAGGGAGCTAAATATATAACCAGGAAAAGAAGTCAGATGAAAATTAGCTTGGGAGCACAAGAATTTTACCAGAAAATACCTAGAAGTGATAAAAAAAAAAGAAACCTTTTACAGCAATGTGCCAGGATACAGAATCAACATGGAAAAATCAATGGTTTTTCTATACACCAATTAAAAAGCACAGGAGGAAATAATGAGCAGACTCCCATTCACAAGAGCCTCAAAAAAAAAAATCTAGGGGATAAATCTAACTAAAGAGAAGAAGAATGTCAACAATGAAAACTTTAGACATCTGAAGAAAGATGAGGACACCTCATCAGTAGAATCAAAACTGTGAAAGTGAGCACTCTATCAAAGGTCATCTACAGATAATTCCATTTAAATCAAAATTCCCATCTCACTATTCAAAGAAATAAAAAAACTATCATAAAGTTCATACAAAACCACAAAAGAAGCAGGGTGGTGGTGGCGCACACCTTTAATCCCAGCACTTGGGAGGCAGAGGGAGGCGGATCTCTGTGAGTTCGAGGACAGCCTGGTCTACAAGAGCTAGTTCCAGGACAGGCTCCAAAGCCACAGAGAAACCCTGTCTCGAAAAAAAAAAAAAAAAAACCACAAAAGAATCAGGATATCCAAAACAATCCTGAGCAGAAGAACAATGCTAGAGGGTTTGCCTTTCCAGATCGAAAGACATATTACAGAGTCAAAGTAAACCAGATGGCACTGGCACAAGAGCAAGGTGTAAACCAATGGAAAAATAATCAAAGACCCCAAAATGAATACACATAACTACAGCCATTTAAATACTCAATAGAGATACTAAAATATACACTGAAGGAAATACTGCATTTTCAACAAATGGTTCTGGGACACTGTGGTAACTTGAATAAAAACTATCCCTTATAGACTCAGGCATTTGAACACTTTATTCCCAGTTGATTGCACTGTTTGGAGATGTTTAGGAAGTATGGTGTTGCTGGAAGAAGTACGTCACTGGGGAAGGCTTTGAGGTTCAAAACCCAGGCTCCAATCCTAGCATGCTCTCTGCTTTCCTGTTGGTGGTTGAGATGTGGGCTCTCAGCTCCCTTCTCTGCTGCTGTGTGGCTTATGGTTTGCTGCCCTGCTTCCAGACCATGATGAACTTTTAATGCTCTTGAATCATAAGTCTAAAGAAATTCTTTGTTATGTAAGCTGCCTTGATTTTGATATTTGATCAGAAAGGAAAGTTGAATGGGGATGGTTCTCACTATGTATCTCTTTGTTGCTTATAAACTCTTTTTGCCAGTATTGCTATGATAACAAAAAACTGGACAAAGACACACACACACACACAGAGAGAGAGAGAGAGAGAGAGAGAGAGAGAGAGAGAGAGAGAGAGAATTATAGAACAATCATTCTGATGAACATATGGTGAGGGACAATTGTCTATATTCTGTCAATTATGTTTTAAATAAGCGTTGATTGACCAGTAGCCAGGCAGGATGTATAGGCGGGACAACCAGAGGGGAAGTAGAGGTGGGTCAATGAGAACAGGAGAATTCTGGGAAGAGGGAAGCTCCCTCTGGAGTTTTGTCCAGACACTGAAAAAGCAAGATGTGACCTGCCCTACTGAAAAAAGTACTAAGCCATGTGGCTAACATATACAAGAATAATGGGTTAATATAAGTTATAAGAGTTAGCGAAAAGCCTGAGCTAATGGGCCAATCAGTTTATATCTAATGTAGACCTCTGTGCAATTTCTTTGGGACTTACTGGCGTGGGAACTGGGCAGGACAGAAACCCAACAATCAGTCCCTCATGTTACAAACATAGACACAAATTTTTTCAGTAAAATACTTTATACTAAAGAACACATCATAAAGATCAGGTACCATAATTAAGTTGGATTCTTTACACAGATATAGGGTATAGGAGTCTACACTCTGATTTCTCATACATGAACCATCGGGTTCCAGGAGACACCACACTTAAATAGTATTTGAAAAGACTACAAAATGATTCTTTACAAAGATCACTTTGGGTAGCTAGGTATCCAGGGAATATGATACCCTGGAACTAACCACACTGCAGATCTTACCCCTGTCAGGTCTAGTAGGTTAAGAGAGGAAATAGGTGAATGATACAAGAAGAGCGACCCTGGGTATTAAGAGATTATTTCTCACAAGCTTTGATGAGAAATGCTACTGTTGTGGAATATTTGATTAACCATGCAAAGATGTGTTGCATTTGTTTAATTATGTAAAGATGTGTTGCTGTTTTACCTTGCCTGCCTAAGACATCTGATTGGTCAAATAAAAAGCTAAATGGCCAATAACAAGGGAGAAGGTATAGGTGAAACTTCCAGGCAGGGAGAGCAAATAGGAGGAGGAATTTTGGTTCCAAAGAAGAAAGAAAAGGAGACAACAGGAAACTGCAGGGGGCCAGCCAGTGAGACATGAAGGAAGCAGAAAAATAGGAGATACAGAATGAAAGAAACGTAAAAAGGCCTGAGGCTAAATGTGGATGAATAGAAACAGGTTCAATTAGGTTAAAAGAGCTAGTGGGACATGCATAAGCTAAGGCTGAGCATTCATAATTAATAACAATTCTCCATGTCTTTATTTGGGAGAAGGTTGGCAGCCCAAAGAAAATTCCAACCCCACACTACCACAGCGAAACTAAATGTCTCAGTATCATGGCTCTCTGAGCCCAGAAGATGGAGTACAGGAGAATCACCATGAACCGTTACACCAAGTTCAGCTTCTCAAAGACAAGGGTAGAGTATCGAGGCATGCAAAAGATGGAGAGAGAACAGAGAAACAGTGCAGCTCTCAAAGCATAGGAACAAAATACGAGAGTTTAAATTCTCAACATCCTGGGTATTTTACAAAATGCTACCCCTCTAAGCCATTTCCAAGAAACATCTTTTTCCCCCACGTTGAGACAAAATCTCTCCATGTAGTCCAGTCTGGCCTTGAACTCATAATCCTCCTTTCTCAGCCTTCCAAGTGCTGGGATTAGAGTTGTTCACCACCAAGATCAGAGTCTCTGTGTCCAATCTGTTTCCTTCTTGGTCTACCAGCTCCCAAAGGGTTGCTTGGCTGAGATATGCACCTTGGGTGAGATGCTTTATTATTTCAAGATGCTGAAGTTCCCATTCAAATATGGCAATACTCCCAGGCAATGCCCCGTTCCAGACTCCTGACCTGCAGCTCTTGCCATGTAAAATAAAGCAGCCCTAAGCCTCCAGTATTTGTCTTGTAGCACAGTATGTCTGTACATTGTTAAGCAGCTGCCACACTTTCCCCCGGAGATTGCTCCATTTCAGGGCTGGATGAGGTAATGGGGATATTTAATCCACATTAAGCTTGTAAACGTGCTTTGGGAATCTTTGGAATGAAAAGAACTGTGCATACACAAAAAGTTTGTTACTTATTACATAATGTATACCCAGAATTCTGGAAAAAAATCTCTACTTGGGTACCTCCCACCTGACAAAAAATAACTATTTGTTTGCACAGACAAGATTACTCTAAGAACTGAAAGGCGTCAAAACAAACCTAAACGTTGAATACCGATACAAAGTTTTAGATTATAACCCTACCTATAGGATGACACTATTGGCTATTACATAATTACAATTGGATCAGGAAAAAGTTTTAAAATAAAAATAAAACAAAAAGACAAAAAAAGAATGACTAGACAGGAGGAAACGGTGGTAATGTGTTGGAGTCAGTGATGAATTATTTTGGATAATATTATTATTATGGCTTGTTGAGATGTTGGATAAAGTGACGCAAGTGTATGTGAAGAAAGGCTGATCACAGAGCCATCTCCTGTGGAATAAACGCAACTTCATCCCCACCTCCGGGTTGTATCTTGGAGTATAGCCAGGAGTGACTCAATTAATTGAGGGAACTAAGGAGCAGGAAGACAGGAGGACTGAGGAAGGGCCAGGACCAGAAAGTCAGTCCTTTCATTTGTGGGCACCGGACAGGTGGTAGACAGATAGATCCGGCTGCTGATGCTTGGAAAATATCCAGTCCAGCAGGCAGGGTTTAGCATCCAAGAGAGGTGCCGGAGATCAAGCCAAGAGCTGATTTCAGATACTATCAGAAACATGGCAGTGACAAACATAACTACCTGAGCAAGCAAGAGCTAATTTGGGTCCTTCAGCAAGGACTATAGCAAGCAACATGGAAGTCAAAGTCCTATGTTTAATATATGCAAGGAAAGCTATCTAGTATAAGCCGTGGGCTTGACTATGAAGAAAGAAGTCTGTGGAGAAAGACAAGTTCAGAGACCATAACCAGTAGCAATTCCAGAATTTCCACAGCAAATTCATTTGGAAAAAGCATTTTACACAGAGAGCTGTTTCAAACTGTTTACACGGAGGTATACATAAGGATAATAATATGTTTCCTACTTTTCAAAAATATAATAGGGGCTGGAGAAGGTACTCAGCTTACAGTGATTCCCAACCGATGGGCTGCAACTCCCCTAGCAACCCTCTAGCTCCAAAAATATTTACATTATGATTCATAACAGTAGCAAAATTACAATTATGAAGTAGCAATGAAAATAATTTCATGGTTGGGGGTCACCACAGCATGAAGACCTGTTTTAGCAGGTCACAGCATTAGAAAAGTTGAGAACCACTGCCTCAACCGTTAAAAGCACTTCCTGCTTTTCCAGAGGAACAAAATTTGATTCCCTGCATCCGTGTCAGGAGGCTCACAACTGCCTATAATTCTGGTCAGGGTATCTGATGCCCTCCTCTGACTTTCATAGACGCTTCACACAGGTGGTGCCAGTATATGTAAACAGGCACATGAACATAAATAAAGAAATTTTAAATGTAATAGTCATGAGGGAAAGAGAATTAAAGAAGAATTAAAGATTCTCTATTTCCCTCTCTTCCTCTCTCTTTCTCTCTCCCTCCCTCTGTGAGTGTGTGTGTGTCTGTGTGTGTGTGCCTGTGTGTGTGTAGAGAGGGGAAGGAGAGGGAGAGGGAGAAAGAGACTGTCTTAATAAAACCTGTCCATTAGAGTTGAAGTGCAGGGGTTGGAGAGAATGTTCCAGTTAAGGGCACATGCTACTCTTACAGAAGAACCAGGATTCAGTTCTCAGCACCCACATTAGGTGGCTCACAACTCCCTGTAACTCTAATTCCGTCGGATATGACCCTTTCTTCTAGTTTCTGCGACGAGTGTGTTATGTACATACCTACAAGCAGACAAACACATAGACACATAATAAAATTTGAAAACAAAAATAATTGAAGTGCAGAATTAGAATGCGCAGCCAAGCAGCAAGACTGTGTAGTAGTGTCAACCCTTACCAGGCTCAGCTAAGCAGCAAGGGCGCCGAAGAGGCCCATCCTAATAACTCTCAAATTTTTGAAGTTTGCTCCTAATGATAATGTACTCATTTAGAGAGCTGTCATCTTTGTAGCATTTCCTTAGGCACAGCACCATGCGTATTATAAGATCACAGTGCTGTATATATAATAAGTGATTAAAATGCCTAAAATTGTAGTTGAGCAGAATAATGTTTTGAAATTCTTCATATCCAATGTACCTCATCCACATCCTTTTTTAAAATCACTTTCTAGTAATCAGTGCCAGAGATATGCTTTTGTATGGCAATGTTTTTTTTTAATCTCTTTCGGTCTAAGGTGATTTGACTATTTAGAAGACCCCCTAAGCAATGCTTTTTTCCTTTTTTTTTTCTTTTTTTGGTTATCACAGGTTAGTTCAATTTCTTGGATCATCATTTTTACTAGGACTTAAGACAGTAATTGTTAAGACACTACAAAATGCCCATTTTAGAGAGTTGGCAGGGTTGTCATCACCCTGAGCTCCAATGACACACTCATTGAAACCCCAGGCCAGGCACTGTGCCTCTTCACCAGGACTGTTTGTAGAGCTGGAGATGACCATGGGGGTCTGACCCTCACCTGTAAAGATAGGATTCTGTAGTCTTGGACCGGTACCCAGTGACTATATGGCATTTCTATGCCGAGAGCCCTAATGCAAGCCATCCAATTCCCAGTGATGGCCACCAGCAAGGAAAACAGCTTCTAAGATATCAGCAGGTGATGCAAGGCCAGAGACAACACACGCCTTCTGACGCGCTACGCTCCCTTTCAGAGCTGTGCGGTCCTCCACATCATCCCATGTCCTCTGAGATGTCACCCCATCATGTTAGAAAACCCAGCACTGAGCACGCGATTCATACTCACTGCTATCTTGGTGAAGACACGCTATGAAGGCAGCCCTACCCAAGGAGGCTCTGGCCATCTTGGGCAGATTTCAGGGATCTGAGAGTCAATTGAATTCCTCTTGACCTTAGAACAGATGTTTCCACTTCATTTTTCAGAGCCGTAGATGGCAATCAACTTATAGTAAATCTTTATCTCACACGCAGCCACCTGACTTCCTAGAGCAAAACGGCAAATCTCTAGGCGGAAAGGCTTTGAGAAACACAAAGAGATGGGATGCTTTCTAAATGCCAGCCATTGTAGGTGCTCAGTAGGAAAACTGATTTAGATCAGAAAGATTGCAAGGTACCTTCTCCAGTCAAGGACCTTAGTGGCTACGAATCAGGATACCTTTCGAAGATAAACCTTAGACTCCCTGCACTAGCATTCACCAGATTTTAACACAGGAAAATCACCTGTGTGGTGCTGGCGCCAGGTCTCCATGGCTAAGGGAGTGCTGCTTGCCCTTTCGGAAGATCTGGGTTTGATTCCTAGAACCCACATGGTAGCTCACAGTCATCTACAACTCCAATTCCAGGGAATCGAATTCCCTCCTTAGGCACTGCTGGAATGTAGCGCACCGACAAACACTCAGGCATATACCTAACAGTACATGCATTTTTCTTTTTATAAAATGGACCTCAGCCTTGTTAATATGCAGATTCCGATTCAGCGACGAGTCCTGAGCATGCATTTCTACTTGTCCACAGTAATGCTGATGTGCCAAGTCCAAAGTCAGACTATAAAGAGACCCTAGCTGCCACAAGCCCCTGATCTGGAGGGTCACTGCCCCAGAGACCATGAGGAACTTGGTCCTCCTCGGGTCACTCAGGGGACATTGACTCATTCTACTGAAATGCAAACTAAATTCACATCCTCTTTCTTTCTGATGAGACCCTAGAGAAACTCACGTTGATTTGGGAGCGTTTGCTATTGTGATTAAGGGAAAGAGATTCTACGTGATTTCAGTGTGGAATAAAAAGCAATTCTGTTTCTGAGGAAATGTTTAATAATTCATGCTCTCCTAATTGGTTTGTGGGGGTGTGGGTGAAAAGTTTGAATACAAGTCACTAGTCACTGCTCTTTCCCTAATCTAATAGTTAGCTGGATTTGGGTAGGATCCGGGTAAGCATCCCATCATACCCGGTCCTTAGGTCTCCTGCGACAATGTGTGTTTCTAAGTTCAGGTTAAAGTGTGGCCTTACTTAAGACCCACCGAGCCCGGGGGCCCAGAACTGCTCCCAGTCATCCTGGTAAAACAAATGAGTAATCTACTAACGGGTGTGACCAGCAGGGAAAGTCAACCCAGGTAAGAGTGGGCCTCAAACTTCAGGGCTAGAAATAGTGATCGATGGTTATCCAGCCCGTTTCTTGAAGGGCAGACCCACATCTGCCCATCAGAGACTTTCCCTCCTGACCTGACAAACCACACTCCATTGTTTCCTCTGCTGTGCCCCCTTTTAGCAGTCAAATATTTGTTCCTATTTATCTAGCAGTTTTCTCAGTGTTTTCATAAAGAAGATGATTCTAAAAAAAAAAAAAAAAAAAAAAAACCTTGTTGTGGTTCCTGACTAGAATAGTGGACTCACCAGAAGCAAGAAGATGGAACGATCCTGTGGCCCATCTCTCGTCAACATGACTCATGCATAAACCAGATTGTTAGCTCTTTCCGTGGTATTTTTAAGAGCCATTAACTAAAAAGAACTAAAGAACTCTATAACCTTCCTAAAGAATATCGTCTGTTGCTCAGGCACATCTTTGGCAGCACATCCCCTATGGACCCAGAACAAAATGACAAGACCATTACTGAATATCTCAGACAAGCCCTGGGGAGAAAAGGAAGCCAGCATGCTCCTGGTACTAATAGTTCCCAGACTTTCTTTTTCAACCAATATAAATAAAATGTGTTTTCAAGTTCTATTTGTTTATATTTAACATATAGGCTTGAATGCGTAGAGAAGATACAGGTTTGTTTGGCCAATGGTTATCTGCATACAAATCTGAAGCCATTAAAGTCAAATTATATTAGCAGATTAATTTTTCAATACAACAGCCACAGTCCAAGTGTTCGGTAACTATGAACAGCTAGAATGTCTTATATATTAGCACAACTCTAGAACATTCCATGAGCACAGAACATTCTACTGGACAGAAACCTATATGGACACATACCAGATTAATCCTGGCAGCTAGCTCTAGAAATTGAGAACAGGAAGAAGCAAAAGGTGTACTGCTGTTTTTAGTTTAGTTTTGTTTGCTTTTTTTTTTCATAGTGTTATATACATCTCTTAAACAGGCAAATCATGGAAAGCTTGAAATGCTTGCTAGAGATCTCACTTTTAATTAAACATGTTTGGTGGTAACATTTAACTGTATCTAATTTCTATGAATCTAGGAACAAAGTCCTTAAGTAGATACAAAATATGTTCACATAAGCATTATTCCAAAAAGCAAATCAAAATGCTTCTAAGTTTCTTAGTTTTTCGCATTTCTCTTTTATAGATAAAGGAATGAAGTAACATGACCTTTGGAAACACCCCTCTCTAAGATAAATTATGTTTAGCTTAATTTAACAAATAATCCCTGAGCTGGTTTATCTGGGTAGAGTTTGTCTTAGGCAAGTAGTGGAACAATAAATACAAGCCTCGGGGATCTTACAGTCTAGTGAAAAGATCCACCTACAACTAGATTATTCTTAGCCAGAAGTAATATTGAAAGTTATGTGAATAACTTTTTGAATTGTAATTCAAAATGTTAGCTAGCCCCTCATGAACATGAGATAAGTCTAGTTCAGTCAGTTAGAAAAAGAAAAGTATTAGGACTGAAGAGGTATTGGCTGTTCTTCTAGAAGATTTGGATTCAGTTTCCAGCACTCATGCGGCAACTCACAACTGTCTGCAATTCCAAAGGATCTGACACCCTCTTCTGGCCTGCATGGGCATCAGGCACACATGCAATACACATACATACCTGCAGGCAAAACACCCATACACACATAATAAAATAATGAGTTTTTTCAAGGATAACTATTAGCCAAGTAGTCTCCACATTTGAGGGGTACAGACAAGAACATCAATTTGCATCCAGTCCAGGCTGTATCACAGTGAGACACTGTCAAGAAATTGAGAGAAGGGCAGCATGAGGGAAGAGACGGAGAGAAGGGGGAGAGTAAGGGAGGAAAGGAAAGAAAACCGTTGAAAGAATCTAAGAGAGGGAACCCGCTTAAAAAGCAGCTTGTCAGAGTGTAGACAAGCTTCAGCCTGAAGAGAGGTGTGCAGTCCTGCCAGCCATCCACACTTCTGGACCCTAGTGGATCAAACCACCCTCTGGTTAAAGGACTTGGGCTTCCTGTCTTCAGAAAGGAATGCGTGCTGTACTCGACTGGAAACAATGTGAATGGTGCTCCTGGATTTGAATCCTGGTTGTTTTTATCCCAGTTGATTGCATATAGAAATTGCCTTCCATGCGTCTCTTTTCCCTAAATACAAGGCAGTAATGATACCAACTATCAGGATGGTGTGAGGATTTAATGAGATGAGGCACTTGAAGCCCAGCATACTCACTCTAGACCTGATGCCCTATAGAGCTCTTGTGATTTTCTTCTGCATCGGCTAGTAGTGCCGACATCAACATCACCAAGAGCTGCCCTATCTCCCGCTCACTGTTCTCAGTGACCAAGTTGATCCCACAGTACTATCGCCTCAGACCTAGGAAATCTCTGAAATAAGCATTGCTCCCCCCATTCTGTGGAAGGGAAAGTTAAGAGTTGTAAAGGCAAGTCATCTTCCCCAAATTCCACATCCTTCTTTCTCGGCGATGTCTGCAAAGCCATGGGACAGCACAGTATCCTGTCTCCTCTGCTTCTACAAGGAAGTCACCAAGGGTCTTTGTGTTGTGACTGAACTGTTTGAGGAATAACTTGAACAAAGAACTAGCATTCACTGTCTTGGTTGGTGAAGGATAGTGCACAGGACTGTTTAGATACAGCACAGAGTTTCTCTTTCTAGCCTCTTTGCTGGACTTGACTTTAGTCTTAGTCTTTTTTTCTATTGTTTTCATTGAGCTATATATTTTTCTCCCCTTCCCTTCATTTCCCTCCCCTCCCCTTCTACCCTCTCCCATGGTCCCAATTTACTCAGGAGATCCTTTCTTTTTCTATGTCCCATATAGATTAGATCCATGTATGTCTCTCTTAGGGTCCTCTTTGTTGTCTAGGTTCTCTGGGATTGTGAACTGCAGGCTGGTTTCTCTTTGT